>NC_070595.1:24446521-24449307 GCF_027409825.1 Scomber japonicus
AAGCATTGTTATAATAAGATGGAATATTAGACCCATTTGATGATATAAGTAGAAATAAAATGTGAATGAATGCTTCAGTGAGAGACTACCCTGTGTACACAATCTAGAAATCAACGCCTCGTGTTTCTGAAGCCATAACAAACAGAACTTCCCTTTTCCCACGATACAGACTCACCCCAGTTTGATTAACCGAAATAAACCTCTTCCAGTTTACCCCAGAGTTCCCGGGTTATCCCACAGGTTTAACCACAATCTGGGTGTTAACACTCAGAGCTGCCCTGGAAAAAAATCTGACCGGTTCTTTATTGCTCCAACCACTGACCTCAACACCCATGTAGCATAAGATGGACAAAAGGAGCATTGATAGACCCACTTAAGAGCATTTAGAGAAAAAAACTAAAGTAGCATAAATTGGAATAGAACCCAATAAAATAAGATAAAATAAAGTGAAAATGCAATACACAGATAATTTGAGACTTAATGAGGAGAAAACTTAGGAAGTATTTCGCCTTGTGTACACAGTCTATAAATCGACGCCTCGATCTCTGAAGCCACAAGTAAACAGACCTCCCTTTTCCCAGCGGATACAGACTCCAAACCAAAATAAGCCTCTTCCATTTGACTCCAGAATGACTTTCCATGGGTTTAATTCTCAATGTCCGTCTTATGTGTCGATGCAACCTGGTATGCTGCAGACTTGTTTTCTCAAATGTTTAATAGCATGTGATTTTCTTTCCTTTTTTTTGGAACCTAATAGACTCATTTCCCTCTCTTTCCCTACAGCCGAATAGTGAAGAACTCCCGCTGAAAGAGTTTCGCATCCCGTCCAAAGAGAGCTGCATGCAGTCGGAGACGGAGCCCTGATAGAGCAGGACCTGGACCCTCCCTCCCCTGCAGCCCAGTCCTCCACCAAGCGGCGCTCCCTGCTGACGGACCGGCTGGACCCCAGCGTCGCCTTCCCACGGGGACGATACCTCGAGCTTGTTCTCGGGACAGCGTCCGCAGCCTCCGACGCGCCTCGTCACTGGACGACATCGACGGGATGAGGGCCGAGTGGAGCAGTCGAGCTGGAGACCCCCGAACCAACAGCAGTGAGTGTCTGAGAGGGACAATGCCAATGTCTCTAAGGTTTAAATGACAGATAATTACATGTTAAAATAATTACATTCTAGACAATATAGTGAAGTTTGATCAGATAAATATAATATTACTAGTAGTAGAATCAGGTTATTAGTATTGTATGTGTCTTGTAGAGAAACTAAAATATCTTTACTACAATCTGCACATTTTCATCTCAAACAAACCGGTTTTGTTTTTTTTATATCACAGCTCTTAAATGTTGGTATAGCTCTTTCAGAATAAGCATATTAGGATATTGTGTAGATGGTTAGAAATCAGAATAATTGTTACAATATTCCAACATTATATTTATTGAAGTTTTTCAGGATAGGTCAGCTTACATCACATACATGCAAACAAGTGACCAACATTACCAAGAACATCTTCTTAGACAAATACAATTATAGATATGAAGGACAATTCTGGGTTTTTTCCTTCTCAATTTCATCACTAATTATGCTATCATCCTCTGTTAGATCTAAACTTTTTATAAATACAGTAAAAGATCCCCATATTTTTTCAAACAAACCTTGCCTCCCTTTTTATATGTATGTTATTTTTTCAAGAGGCAAGGTGAAGAGCATTTGCCTGGCCCAAAAAGTAATACTTGGACTACAAGTTTTTTTCCAAAACATTGCAATTGATCTCTTAGCATGTAGAAGACAAATATTTATCACTGTTTGTTCACTCTTATGAACTTGTGACCTTTTGGATATAGTCCTAAAATAAAGAAACCAGGGTCCATAGGAATCTCTTTAGATGTAATCTTCTGTATTGCTCTTTTAACCTCCTCCAAAAAGCATTACGATATCTATGTAAGTTTTCAAAATCATGTTAAAAAGGTATACACATGCTCCTGCTATTTAGTCTTTTTTATAGAGCAATTAAAACTATGACAACAGAAAAATAGACACACATCACCTTTGAAACCTTTTGTTTTAGTTCTAAATGTTTAATCTACATTACGGTTATTTTTCATTGCCAACCAGCAAAAATCAGCTTCATCAGAGAGGTTTCCCATATTGGAGTCTATTATTCTCTATATTAGGACACTTCAGAATGCATTAACATGGTTATATCATAATATTATTATTATATCAGAATCATAGATTATATTTAAATGTCACTTTTAGGTTATTTGTTGACTCCAGGTAGTGAGTTTAAAGTGAGTTCATGTTCACAATGTGAGTGGATGCAGCCTCTAAAACACAGTAGTTACACAAAGCTACACAGACACACATGACTGTTTCCATAGCAATGACGCACCAGCAAACCCACTATTGGTTTAAATTGTATTAATTGCACTAGCTGGATTTCTGTTTGTGTTTACTTTATAAAAAGAAGAGAAAGAAATGGATGACAGTGACTTAATTGCAGTAACAGTTATTAATAAACAACGAAGACAGCGAGTTAAGAGAAGTTACATTCTCTTGGCAATTTGACAAGTCGGTCTTTGAGACTTCAGGCAACAACTTTCAGACTCTCTGCAAACCGACCCGATTCGTATCATTGCAAATCATTGATCTGAACTTTCATGACATGAAGCATCAATATTGTTGCTATGGTTACCTGCAGTTTAAAATAGCGGTGGTGCAGAACGGTGGTTGAAATAGGCTATTTACCAAAGCTACATTTCATTTGTCTGGGAACATGATGTTAACGGACTC
>NC_070595.1:24449807-24729807 GCF_027409825.1 Scomber japonicus
CCCCCCCTCTGTGCTGTAATATTAAGTGAAGATAGTAACACCCCTCAGCCTGTTACAACAGGGGTGTCAAACATGCGGCCCACTTGCCATCCAGCGCTCTTTTCCTTCCTTCCATCTGTCCTTCTGTCCTTCCTTCCATCTGTCCTTCCTTCCTTTCGTCTTCCTTCTTCCTTCTATCCTTCTTCCTTCCTTCCTTCTTCCTTCCTGCCTTTCTTCCTTCGGTCCTTCCTGTCCATCTGTCCTCCCCTCCATTCTTCCTTCCTTCCTTCCTTCTGTCCTTTCTTCCATCGTGTCCTTCTCTTCCGTCCTGTCCTTCCTTCTCTGTCTTCCTTCCTCTGTCCTTCCTTCTGTCCTTTCTTCCATCGGTCCTTCCTAGTCCTTCTCCTTCTGTCCTTTCTTCCGTCTGTCCTTTCTTCCATCTGTCCTTTCTTCCATCTGTCCTTTCTTCCTTCTGTCCTTCCTTCCATCTGTCCTTCCCTTCCTTCTGTCCTTCCTTCCTTCTTCCTTCTGTCCTTCCTTCCATCTGTCCTCCCCTCCATTCTTCCTTCCTTCCTGTCTTCTCCTTCTGTCCTTCCTTCCATCTGTCCTTCTCTCCTTCCTCTCTGTCTGTCCGTCCTTCACCGTCTCTCTTTCCTTCCTTCTTCCCTCTTTCCTTTTGTCTGTCTTTCCTTCCTTCCCTTCTTATTTCCTTCCTTGCTTCCTTCCTTCCTTCCCTCCCTCCATCTTTTTAATGATCCGGCCCACATGAGATCAAATGTGTGTGTATGTGGCCCTTGAATGAAAATGAGTTCGACTCCCCTGGTTTACAACATGGTGGCAATCTGCTACTCCAGCTTTGCAGACAGTGCCATCTCACACGTGGCATATGTGTGTTTTCCATTTGGAGACACAGTAAACAAGATGGTTGTGGTTTTAGCATTTTGCTGATGTGTTAAAAGTATTTTATGGCAACAGTAAATGGTGTTGGTGGCTGCATGTTTCACATCAGGAGTCCTGTCCTCAAAATGAAGTCACAAAGTTTAGGAAACATTTGGGAGTCTTGGTTTAGTAGCTTTGAGCAGTGTGAGCTCGGCTAAAACATGAAAAACAAGAAAGATTATCTTGACAACGCCCTGAAGAGAAGTGATGATTCACTGGAACTGTTACAAATGCAGTTCATGATCATTTAAAATAGATATATTATCAACTCAGCTATCAAACTTCACTTTTTTGAGTATGTTCATCTATTCATCTGTTTATTATTATTATATGAGTACCAAAGTCTGTGCTGTTAGAGCCTCTGGAGGGGCTTGAGTTTTAGGAAAAAGAGGCCGTATGATTTATATAATATTTTTACCTCATGCAGTTCCGTAAGAAGAGGCTTCGGTTCGGACGCAGCAGGATCCACGAGTGGGGCCTGTTCGCCATGGAGGCCATCGCTGCTGATGAGATGGTCATCGAGTACGTGGGTCAAAACATCAGACAGGTACGGCTCCCAGTCTGTGAATGTGGACTCTAATGGTTTCAGTCAGCATCTTATCCTCATCTGATTTATAAAGTGATGATCGATGACATTAAGGAGCATTTATAATCCATGAAGAGTCCGTGTTGGTGCATTAATATAAGACACTGACAGTAAAGGATCGTTGAGTTTCAGAGATACGTGTTGCTGTAATGGTTTTTCCCATTAAGTGCTGCTCATGCAGGAACGTTGAGTCTCTTTAAATTAAAGACTACAGTCTAGACTAGAGCCGGGCGATATGGGTAATATCAAATATCACTATATTATTGACCAAATAACTCGATATTGACATTTTTGACTATAGTGTAGGGATTACTATTGGTGCCTTTTTGACAAATAATCATCAGTAATGTTGATATAATGACTTAAAGCAAGAAAAGACACTTATTCCATATCGTGATATCACAATATTCACTCAAGACGATATCTATAAAATATCACAATCAGGGTTACAAAGGGGCAGAACATTTCAGATACATTTCCGGAAACTTTCTGTGGGTATTAAGGGAACTTTTTGGGAATTAACTGGAAATTTTGGGTAATTTATACAAACTGCATCAACTGTAAATAAGCCAATATAAACATTTAATTTGGTCATAAGCAGACATGCATGCAAACTAATAAACAAAAGACTCATGCTGTTATTTGGAATCGTTCACGTGGCATTAACAAGCGAACGTGTGTGTGTCGTGTGTGTCTCGTGTGTGTGTGTTTGTGCAGATGGTGGCCGACAATCGGGAGAAGCGGTACGCTCAGCAGGGCATCGGGAGCAGCTACTTGTTCAGAGTGGACCACGACACCATTATAGACGCCACCAAGTGTGGCAACCTGGCACGATTCATCAACCACTGCTGCACTGTGAGTCCCAACCACCAACCGTCAAACTCATCTTTCAAATAAAAACATGATGTGATATCTGTTGGTTGTTTGCGGTGCTCATCAGTCTCTCGTCCCCCTCCTCTCTTTTCCAGCCAAACTGCTACGCGAAGGTCATCACCATAGAGTCGCAGAAAAAGATCGTGATCTACTCGAAGCAGGCCATCGCCGTCAACGAGGAAATCACCTACGACTACAAGTTCCCGCTGGAGGAGAACAAGATCCCGTGCTTGTGTGGAACAGAGAACTGCCGCGGGACACTCAACTAGCGGACACATCCTCTCTCTCTCTCTCTCTCTCTCTCTCCCCCTCACCTTCCACTCTCCTCAAAAAACAAAAGCCACCTTTCTCTTCCCCCCCCCCCCCCACCCCCGAACACCTGCCGCTCCTCCAGATGGCCTCCCAGCCGTCCTCACAGAACCCAGGAAACAAGAGACGCACATACTTGCACTTTTTCGCGCACACTTTTCATTCACCTGGCAGTTTGACAGGCCAGTGCTTGAGGGGGTTTTTGTTTAACCTGGCATGTGAGTACTGTAAATGAGGGGGAAGAGTGGTTAAAAAAGGGGGGAGGGAGGGGGAGGGGGGGAGGGGGGGGGGCTCTGCTTCAGCATTAAGCTCTCCTGTGGCAGTATTGTTTCATGACTCAGCAGCGGGGGGGGGGATACGCAGCCAAGGCATGAAAGGTCTTTATTTCCACGCCAATATCCGTTTTGAAGGAAATCAATTAAAACTCAAAGGAACACACGTTGGTGTTTTATGTCCGATCTTCAGCCTGGATCGCTCTTCCAGTGTCAAAATCCCTCCTTCCTTCCTTTCCTTCCTTTCCTCCCTTTCCTCCCTTTCCTCCCACCTTACCCACCCAGATCCGCACACAGACGCACAGGAATTTAAATGAGACAAATTCAGGGTTTTTAAAAAGCGCTCGTTAAAAACGACGCAGTTTTAAGACGTTTGAAATAAAAAGAAAAAAGAAAGGAAAAAGGAAAGAAGAAGAAAAAAGAAACTTCAATCAATTTGGTCTTCAGTTATGCAAGATTTCCAAGTGTGAAGATTGTTTTTGGAGCTTTTTTTTTTTTTTTTAAGTTTCTTTTCTTTCTTTTTTTTTTACCCTCCTCCTCCACTTCATAGTATTATATAATAATATTACTATTGCTGTTATTATTATTAATGGTATTGTTATTTAGTTGCATTTTAACTGTAAGTATCTTACAGTGAAATGAGCTTCAAGTGTAACCCCCCTCGCCCTTCCGTAACCCCTTTCCACCCCCCCACCCCCCACCCCCCCACTGTTACTGTCCCGTCAGTGGTTTTGTAATTCACCAGCCCTATAAAAAAAACAAATAAGTCCGTTTCCCGTCTCCATTGTGCGTTTACTCTCCTGGTTTGGTTTGGTTTGGTACCACCCTGTCCCGAAAGAGAGCCATTGTTTTTAAGAACCCACAGCGAAAATGTCATTTTTACATTTTGTTTGTAGCTTTTTTTTCTCCGCCCCCCCCTCTTCCCCCTCTCCTCCCCCCGCCACCTCCTCTCCCTCTTCCTGCAGGATCAGCACAACAGAAAATTAGCCTGTTTTCTCTCATTTTTGGATGTTTAGTTTGTTTTAGTTCCTCCCCCCTTGTTAACGTTAAAGAAGAAAAAAAGATCTAGTAGTGAGATTGAACCCTGTTGAGTGTTCGATAGAATCTCTTTTTGTTTTGTTTTTTTGTTTTCCTCTCTTGTACTCAAGTCTTTCCTTCCTTCCTTGGTATCCTCGTGTTTTTTATTTTTTGTTTTATTTTTCCCAACCAGCATAATAGTCAGATTCCCGCTTTCAGCATAAGTCATCGGAAACAGAGGCAAAAGATTCCCACCAAACTCCTGCAGCTCCTAGGAAAAGAAAGACGTGTGTGTGTGGGTGTGTGTGTGTGTGTGTGTGTGTGGGGTCAGTGTTTAACTCTTTAAATGTTTTTAAAAAAGGCACATTCATTTTATTTAGGTCAGGTCTCTTAGTTTAGTCCATCCCACCTTCCCAGAATGCATTAGTACGTATTTTATTTTGAAAGTATTTAGGAGTTGTTTGACCCTAAACGAAACATCCCTCCCTGACAAATGTATATCTTTTAAAGGGCAAACAAAGTGTCCTGCTTACCATCTGTTTTTGCAGTGTAGACGGGTGGAAGGTATTGTGTGTGTGTGTGTGTGTGTATGTGTGTGTGTGTGTGTGTGTGTGTGTGTCTGCTTACATAGATGAGCCTGAGCAGGATTGTGATATGCCGCCACCGCCGTAAACAGGGGTGAGGTGGGGGAGTGTCTCTGGCCCCCTTTTTTTGTGTCGTGTCCCTTGTTTTATTTTTCATATGGCCATGGCCGTCCAAAGTTGTAATTTTCATTTTCAAAACTTTTCTTTTACCAGAAAACTTTTTTTGTTCTTTTTTTTTTTTTTTTTTGTTCCCTCCTAAACAGGAAAAATGTGTAAGATATTTCTTGTTGCAATGAAAAAGCCTTTCAGTACAAAAACCAACCTTCTTTAAATACAGGATAAAAAAAAATATGAAAGGAAAGAAAAAAAAAAAGTCAAAGAAGAAGTACATGTAAATATTGTAGAGGTGTTTGTTTCTCGTAGAAACACACTTGATTCCAAGCTGTAAATATGTCGTTCCTTTTCCTCTCTCCGTGAGGAGGAAACATGTACATACCTTCCATTCATTTATTTTTTATTGTTTTTTTTTTCCTTTTAATTTGATGATTATTTTAATATTATTTGCAATATTTCTCTTGTATTAATGCGTTGGACCCTTTATTAATGGTGCATTAAAATATTTTTTAAATAAATTAAATCCTCATGTGGTTCTTCAAAGGGCCCGACCCGTACTGGATCTTTAGGACTGATACCGATACCGATATTGGGGAGTAAAAAAACATTCTGATATCGATATATATTTATATATATATATATATATATATATATATATATTGGCCGATAATACCTCCATTACATACTGTACCTTTGTCACAGGTGTTTGAAAACCATAGAGAGTGAGCCCTGTGATGGACCAAGGACCTTAAAAAAATAAACTTTAAAATGTAAAAGGTCCAGGTCCTCCCTCCATGGGGATCATTATTTTCAAAAACTAAAGCTGATACGCCCCGTCAGCCCACCGTCTACCTGTCTGGGGTTCAAGGTTCAAGGTTCAAGGTTCAAGGTTCAAGGTTCAAGGCTCGTTTACTGTCATTCAAGACAAATACTTTCACATGAATGGTAAATGGACTCTACTTATAGCACTTTTCTAGTGTTAATGACCACTCAACGCACTTTAACGCTACATACAGTCGCCCCATTAACAGAATTAAACTTGCACTCAGGTCCCAGAGCTTAAATAAGCAATGAAGGATCAATGATAGCTGGGATTGGCTCCAGCCTCCCTGCAACCCCTATGTAGGATAAGCAGTTTGGGAGATGGATGGATGGAGATGAGAGATGGTTAAAAAAGAAATGTGTTTTTATATATATACAGGATATACACACAAAAACACATTTTTCATAATGATCTCTCAAATATAGTTTTAAATGCTTGTGACAAAGAAGTGTAACGGAGGCCGTGATATTTGACAGTTTAACAATGTGTATAGTAAACTTGAATATATATAAGGCCAATATCGACTGATATATCGGTCGGGCTCTTAGCTCTTCAATAAATCTCTCGGTCTATTGTTAGAAACTCTGAAGGTCAGCCAGGTTCACATGATGTATTAATAATGTCTGACTGAAGGATCCTGAATGTTAGTTTAACCCTCTTCTTGTTGTCCTCAGATGAATTTTGACCCTGGAGGTCAACGGGCGTTACCTCAAAAATGAGTTATAGTTCCTTTAAATGATGAAAACAACCTGTGTTATGAAGTTGGCTTAAAAGCTCTAACACAGGATTGAGTTATAATTTATATCTTATAGTTTATAAATAGTCAACCTAGACCGTGTGAATTTTGACCCAAGGAGGATTTAAGTTGATGGGAAGACATCAGAAGGGTTAAAAGGGTTTTTCTTAAATGTAAAAAAAAAATAGGAAGTATAGCCTTTATATAAATAACCACCTGAGTAGTGGAGACAACAGGAAGTTACTTCTGCTTCCTATTTCCTCTTCGATGTGACGTCTGAACTGAAGCACCTGCAACTTCAACATTTCCCGTTATGGGAGACAGAAAAAAAAAAAAAAAAAAAAAAACCCCACTAAGAGGAAACGTTCAAATCTGACCTGTAAACTAGATTAATCGTGAAATGACAAGAGGAAGAAAAAGGGGCGGAGAAGCCTTACAATTTTTTTTAACAACATTTACCGCCTATTGTTTTAATGTTCACGTTTAAAGTGATGTCTAATTTCTGCAGAATAACACACCCTGTACTGAGAGAGGTCATTATACAAACACTAACTGTAAATTAAGTGTGTCATCATTGCATAACAAGCGCACGAGACAGTCTCACCTCAGCTAATTAAGGGGTAGGCCCTACAATCTTTCTTTTTTTTAATATCCCGAAATTACTTGAACCCTTGATTTATGAGGAAGTGGAAGTTCTCATCGTGTGTGCAAGGTTAATTTATGATTTTTTCCTCTTAGTCACGAGTTAGACCGCCTGGGACTGGAAATAGCAGGATGTTGCTGCGTCGTCTCTTCGTGTGCGTGCATGTCACCACAACCGCAGCAACGCTTCAACTCCACGGTTGCAGAGGTTTTGCAGAGGAGGAGGCGACGATTGTTCCCATTTTCTTTTGCCAAGAAGCCTTCAACACACTTACATGAAACATATGAGACAAGTGGGAGGGGGGGGGGGGGGGAAGAGGAGGAGGAAGGGTCACGGGTGGGGTTTACTATCTTCCTCCGAAAGATAATAAATCAATAGTCTTCTTTAGAATTTCTATTGTTATCAGCAAACAGCATCTATCATGGTTTTAAAGGGTTAGGGTCACAAGTTTGTCTTCTTGCTATAATTATTCCTACTGTTCATACCGACCATTAGAAGATCCTTTTATAAAGTATTTACAGTCTAAGTGATGAGGGGCAAAATCCACAGTCATCATTATGTGCAAAAAAAAGTGTTTAAAAGTTCATCTGAAGCTAATATGAAGTTTTAATCTTCCAAATGAGTCAAATCAAGTAGATGTATTTCAATGTTACAGTCTTTTTAGTGTCAAAGTCTTTTTTTTCTTCCTCCACAGCTCAACAGAGGAAACACTAAGAGGGAATTTGATGCTAAAAAGACTGTAAATGTGTCAGATATCCACTTAATATGACTAACTCAGACTGCTGAAGCCTCAAATCAACTTTTAAATGCATTTTTTTACACTGTGGTTGGAGGAATGATTGCAGCAAGTTCAGTTCAGCTGTCCACATTGTAAAAAACAGAAAGTAATTCAATTAAATTTACTTCCATTAACATCCCTGACATGTGCAGTAACTCTGAGGCTGCTAAATAAACAAGAATGTGAGTTTTTAAATGCAAAATCAATATTTATATAGGCTATATATAATTTTGAATTTCTCCCCAGGTGGATAAATAAAGACACCTTACATTAAGATATGATAAGATATATCTTAATTGATCCCCTTGAAATTTAAATTAATCAATTTCAGCAGTACAGTGGAAAGAAAGTAGCAGCGTAAAAAAACCATTGTATATAGTATTTTATTTTACTTTATCACTTTTTTCCCACTGTACTAGTGAAATTGATAAATTTAAATTACTCTCAAGGGTTATCAATAAAGATACATCACATCACATCTCATCTTATCTTATCTTGGGCAGAAATTCAATATTGACACAATAGTAGCTGCGTAATGGTGAAAGTAATCAATTAAATAAATACAATAAAAAAATATGTGTAGGTAATCTGTAATTATACAAATGTGCAATATGCATTAATTATATAATCCTAATGAATAACCCTTATCCTCTTATCTTATCTCCTCCTATGTATTATTTTGTTTTATCCAATGTAAAAAAAAAAAGCATGCACTATCCCTTTATCATAAAACGTTTAAATCTGATGACGTCATGATGTCAGTTTTACCTTATTTAGCTAGAGGTGACTTTTTTTTTTACATAGCTAAAGTTAAAGGGAAAGGTGAAAAACTACATGTATATTGTAAAAAAAGGGGGAGGGAATAAAAGGCTGCTCCTCCTCCTCCCCTATCTCTCTGCCTCTCCCCCTCTCTCTCTCTCTCTCTCTCTCTCTCTCTCTCTCTTATTCCTGCACTCTTGCAAACTTGCAGTCAGTACTGAAGGTGCGCTGCAGACTCTCACACAGCAGCAACATGTCTGAAGAAAAGCGGACTCTAGTTTATCTCATCACCGGCGGCTGCGGCTTCCTCGGTAAACACCTGCTCCGGGTCTTACTGGAGAAGGAGGACAATCTGGTGGAGGTGCGACTTTTTGACAAGCACATAGACTCACATTTGAGCAAACGTGGCACAGGTAAGTCCTAAAAAAACACACACGCAAATTCAAAACATAACAAAACTGCGCATTGAGCGTCGTTGTTTAGATTTGAATTTCAGCACCAAACTGCGTATAAAAATGCGCTATTTTAATCTTATATCACATATTGGTAGAGTTATAGAGTTGTTAATGATATGACTCAAGTGTTTTCTAATGTTATAAGAAGGTTTCTTTAATTCGGCATTAATATAATCTACACTGGAGCTTTTTTCTTATTGTTATTTCAGCTAGTTCACAACTTTACGCAGCGCATCTCCTCTTCCCAAACTACACAATGCATTTAAATATCTGCTATTTTTATCTTATGTCATATGTTGGTGAGTTGTTAAAGGTGTGACTCCAGTAATTTCTTATGTCATAGGTGGTTTTCTTCAATATAATCTTCCACAGAGCTCGCTTTATTGTTATTTCAGCTTTTTATAAGTAGTTAAGTGCATTCCCAGCCAAACTGCATTTAAATATCTGCTATTTTAATCTTATATATCGCACATTGGTGAAGGTAAGAGAGTTGTTAAAGGTGTGACTCAAGTAATTTCTTATGTCATAGGTGGTTTATTTCAATATAATCTGCCACACAGCTCTTTGCTTTATTGTTATTTCAGCTTTTTTATGGAGTAGTTTACAACTTTTCGCAGCACATCTCCTCTTGCAAACCACACTGAATTGCAAAATCTGCTAATGTGATGTTATCAGCAATCATGTATTGGTGATATTGGGAGTTGTAGAAGGTTTCTAATGTCATAGGAGGCTCTCTCTTTAATATTATCTGCCATGGAGTTCTTGTTTTATTGCTATTTCAGCTTTTTATGAGTAGTTAAGTACATTCCCAACCAGGCTGTATTTGTAAATCCCCTAATTTAATGTTATATTGCATATTGATGAAGGTAATAGAGCTGTTGAAGGTGTCTTAGGTGGTTTTCTTTAATATAAGCTGCAATCAAGCTGTTGTTTTATTATTTAAGCTTTTTATGACTATTCTTTAAGAGGACTAAATATTATACTAGAGTTATACAGCACATGAAGATAATACAGGACAAACAGCAGTGACCATGGAGCTCAGGTCAGGGTTAAATATCCAGCAATAATGATCAATAGTCTCAAAGTACAAGGGGGCGGTGGCTGGCACAGAAGGTGGAGGAAGGGGGTGCTCCACGTCCACACACACACACACACACAACACACACACACACACACACACACAGATACACACACCTCTATGTCACCTCTGTACACCTATAACACCTATGGCTCATCAAAGGTGTGAAGGTTACTCATGAGGCTAGTGAGGAGGAGGAGGAAGAGGAAGGGGGGGTGCTGCTGGTGTCCATCAAGCGGAGGAGCAGCCTCATTTTTGAAGGTTGCTTTCCGGTTATTCCTAACTCCAGGGAGGCACACATGCCTGCCAGATGGCAACACTTTCAAAGGCCCTTGTGTTGGACATCATGGGTGGGGTCTTTTTTGGATGGGTGGGTTTTCCGGTGCATTTACTGATGATGGAGCGGTGAGATCAGACACCGGAGGGAGAGGGGCTGTAATTTTGCAGCAGGTGTTGTTTGTAGTCTGGAGGTGCTTCTTGTTTTGGGTTGAGAGAAAGAGAGAGAGAGAAAGAGAGGGATTAGGGTGTAGCTTCCTCGAAAGCCACTGCCTCTGTGTTGTCATGGAAACGGCGCCCATATATTTGCCATTCCACTGTTTTTTTTTTCTCCCACTGTGTATTACGTCTGCAGCCCCAGCCCACAACTCCCATGCTTGAGTGAAGTCCACAAACATCTCCCTGGTTGTTTTGTGGCATCCAGATTCCAGACATGGGGCTTGTCTCACCAAGCCATAAAAGGCACTATAATGACAAGCTCAAGCCCGTGGTCTTGGGCGGGGACTTGACGGCAAGTAAAGGAGCACAGTGTCGTCCGCAAACCTCACCAGGTGTTCATTAGGATGGAGGCTTTTGCAGTCATCTGTGTACCGGATGAACAGAAAAAGGGGGTTAGGGTTAGGGTTAGGAGGTTCATGATTAACTTTACAAACCTTTTTCTTGGTGCACGTTGATGATGTAGATGTTGTCATGCCAACATCTTCTTCAGTGTCTTGAGATATAATTGGAATATTTCTTTTCTATTAGTCTTTGTATTAGGTTATGTTAAACTTATGTACTGTGGTATTGTTCCATCTATGAATAGACCTGTTATAAGGATGTGGTAAACATAGTGTGAGAGTGTAGGCAACATATCATTTAATCAAGTACTTGTCAACTATTTGAGTGAGGCACCAGGAAGTGTAAATGATATGTAAAACTTTATAAATAGATTCTGTTTCATGAGGTGTTACTGGTTTCGTGAGAGGAACTGATGGGGTTCGTTTAGTTTCTTTTGGAAAGGAAGAGTTCAAAATGTTTCAAGTATGTCTTAAAATAATAATCAAGTGCCCCAAATAAACACTGAAAACAGGTTTTTCTTGTCATCACCAAATGTATTTAAAAGTGAATCTGAAGCTAATCTCAAGCTTCATCTGTCCAAATGAGTCACATTAAGTAGATATGATTCAGTGTTACAGTCTTTTTGTTGCTATACTTCCACCACAGCTCAGCAGGAAGAAATAAAGAGGGGGAATTTGATGCTAAATAAAGACTGTAACTGCAGCAGATATCCACTTGATATTACTGACGCAGACTGCTGAAGATGCAATAAACTTCAGATAAACGTTTGCATTTTTGGACAAAATGCTTCTGTGGATTTTGGCCCATTGCTTGAAGCTGAAAGCACATTTGAACTGGATATTTTTTAGTAGCCAGTATAAACAGGAGGAATGATTACAGTGAGGAAAATAAGCAATTTCACTAGTGCTCATATGGACAAACTGTGACTTGGAAAAAACTGTGAATTTTCCCTTTAAATACAGATGAATCTTTTATTATTGTTACATGGGAAAAGCAATGATCTGTTGCCCCAGGATGTGCAGCTCCTCCCTTACATTTCCCGTCCCAGGATGAAGATGTTGAAACTCATGTCATTCTCTTTGAGTGCGTCTGATTACTGTAACCATCACCTGCCGATTACGTGAAAGGGGATGTAGATGTGTTGGGCTTTCCATGGCGGTTCACTTGTTTTCTGTTTCTGTTTGTTGGATTTTTACTTCCTGCCGAAGGGGGTAAAAAAGAAACACTAATTAACTGGGTAAAACATTTTTCCCAGTGAGTAGCCACAAACAAGTCAAATAAAAAAATAATTACAGTCATCAACAGTACGCCTTTTCTTTTGAACCCAGCCGGGAATTTGCTCAACCACAATTGACGCCTGTGCCTGACAGTGGAAAATGCTTTGCTCGGCTTTCATCGAGGGACCGGTGAACCGTAAATGGAGAGCTCAAGTCTCAATAGCATCCATTGTAGAGGGTCAGAGCCCATGCAAAATGAGGTGTGTGTGCTTATGTGTGTGTTTCCACTAATTGGAATCAGTGGACGCATCTGAAATTAAAAGGAAGAAGGAAGGAAGAAGGGAGGGAGGGAGGAAAAGAGGGAGGAAGTAAGTAGAGAAGGGAGGGAGGAAGGAAGAAGGGAGGGGAGGAAAAGAGGAAGGAACTAAGGAGAGAAGGAAGGGAGGAAGGAAGAAAGCAAGGAAGAAGGGAGGAAAAGAGGAAGGAACTAAGGAGAGAAGGAAGGGAGGAAGGAAGTAAAGAGAGAAGGAAGGTAAGGAGGGAGGAAAAGAGGAAGAAAGGAAAGGAAAGGAATAAGGAGAGAGATAAAGAGGAAGGAAGTGAGGAAAGAAGTATGAAAGGAGGAGGGAGCAAAGAAGGAGGGGAAGAACGAAGGAAAAATTAAACAAAGAGGAAGGAAGGAAGGAAAAAGGGAGCCCGGGAAGACGACAGGAGGGTTAAAAAGCTACTTTTGGTAATTAATGAGATTGTAAATGGGAACACGAACTCCAGAAGGAGGCGTCGGCTTTTTGCGTAACTTGACGTTCAAAAGTCCAGTTCTGAAGGACTCTTGTCTGCCCCTCTTCATTATCTTTCCACACTTCAAGGTCTGAGTTGAGATAAAGCAGTAGTGCAAGACCTTGATATGTGATGACGACGCTAAAAAAACGTTGCCAGAATGAAAAAAATGACGTCTGGGATAGATGGGCGTCGAGAGCAACGTGTGCTGCAAGATGATTTGAAACACTGCACACCCAAAGTCAGAGTTGGAGAGGATCAGCATTTACAGCATTTACTACTCTGCTGCTTTATACTTCCACTCCTCTACATCTCAGAGGGAAATGTTGTACTTTCTACTCCACTACATTTACAGAAAGCAGTGTGTAGTCAGGCTCACATTTCAGATCTCTATGAGTTGTTAACAGCTTCACCAAATAGTGGCTTTTCCCTCTAAACTTCTCACATATGTTTTATTTCAGTTAGTGTTTCCCACACTTTGGGAATTTACTTGTGGTCGTTTTGGTGGCGCGACGTGTGACGGATGTGCATGCAAAGACACGGAGACTACTTATTTTAAGTAGCTACAATTTATAGACGTCTCACATCATGCAGATTACTAAATTGACGCTACAGTTTGCAGATGTTGCCTCAGATGTATGATGTACGACTGTTTACATCATGGGATTCATTCATACACTTCCTGTTATAATACATCTGAAAGCCAAAGTCTTATCAGATGGTGGTCCGCAGTCTAGTCTGTGTCAGTTTAGGGGTCTTTGATGTGAGTGCACCCTAAATGCCTCACATGCAGACTATCAGCTAGAATTACTACCAGAAGCTACCCTACTGTAGGCAGTTGTGCACATGAATCATCTCACGACCCCTCAGATTTATCTGGTGGCCCTTTGGAGGGGCTCGACCCTTAGGTTGGCAAAAGTCAGAAGGACCAAACCACTGCAATACATCAAGCTCATAATACTTATTTACTTTTACTGCAATACTTTTTCATGCAGGACTACTTCACTTGTAGTGGGGTATTTTTAAATTGGTGTATTGTAGGAATGGGCCGGTATGAGATTCTGGCGGTATGATAACCATAAGAAAAAATATCACGGTTTCACGGTATGGTAGTATTTCGATTACAGCTCTAAAATGTTCCTAAAAGGAAGAAAAATAAAGACAGACATGTTCATTTAACCTGAATCTGTAATGACAGTGTGAGGGGTCGTGATACTCTACACTGCAGCTGCACCACCTGAGGGATTTCTGACCTTTCCACTTCCTGTCTTTGACCAGACAAAAAACATACCAGACTCATACCATACAGAAAATTTGACAGTTTCGGTTATCGTGGCTCTTTCAAATCGCGGTATACCTTGAACACGGTTATCATCTCATGCCTAGTGTATTGATACTTTAACTTCAGCAAAGGATCTTGAATACTTCTTCCACCACTCCTCAATAGTTTTATCCTTTTTCGACTCACTCTTGACTTCATCCTCTCTCTCTTATCTGTAATTATTGACATTTTACTTAAATTGGAAAGGAGGATCAAAGAAGCCAAGTCTTGAAATGTCACACCCTTACATTTGCAGTGTACTTTCTACCAAGGGAACTAAATGAGATTTGATTTGCAGGATGTTTGCAGAAATGTGATAAAGTGTCTGATTTTATTATATACTTAACTACTTTAACCAAAAACACATTCTTCTTCTTCACGTTCTTACCTGCTGGGTGTTTTATCTCCAATCTGTACAAAATGTCCTACTTTTACATCTATCGCAATATAAAATCACTTTCATTGTGATAGAATAAGACTCATCATGTAAAGATGATCTCAATCATGACACATTTGGCAGTGTTTTCATCAGATAAATCCAAAAAAGTACATTTTAGTGTAGCTGTAGTTTTTCACGTACTGCTCTCTGCTCTGTAGAGTTCCTAGGAACACAACCCTTATCTGTGTACTGCATAGATTTGACTTTTTGCTCTCTTGCCTCTCCCCCAGAGCGGAAAAAGGTGGTGGTCATCCAGGGAGATATCACAGACTACAGCAGCGTGTCGGAGGCCTCGAGAGGAGCCGATGTCGTCATCCATACGGCCAGCTTGGTGGACGTTTGGCACAGAATCCCGGAGACTCTCATCCACTCTGTCAACGTCACAGGTGAGAGATACAAGTAGTGGGAATCACGCTCTTGATGATTTGAAGGGGGGGGGGGGGGGGGGGGGAGAAGGGATGCAGCTGTCTACAGTGGAAATCCGCCAGAAATGAGGAAACCAACGCCTGGTCATGCTCTGACATTATAGAGGATTATCGAGGCCATGTCTTCACCTTTTGATCTCAAAAATGGTTGCAATGATAAAAAACTTGATTCCTGGTGTTTATGCCTGACAGCTTTCATCACGTAGTTCATTACTTTGATAGTTAACCCTCGTGTCGTCCTCCCCGGGTCAAACTGACCCCGTCTTATTCTTCTTTCCTCCCTTCCTTCCTTCCATCTGTGTACTTTCTCCATCCCCTTTTCTTCCCTCATTTTTTCCCTCCCTCCTTTCCTTCTTTATTCCTTCCTCCCTTCCTCCCTCCCTCCTTTCCTTCTTTATTCCTTCCTCCCTTCCTTCTTCCCTCCCTCCCTCCTTCTCTCTTTCTTTCCTCTGTCCTTCTTTCCTACCTTCCTTCCTTCCAACTTTCCTTTCCTCCCTTCCTTCCTTGCTCCCTCCTTCCTTCCTCCCTTCCTTCCTTGCTCCCTCCTTTCCTTCCTTCTCCCTTCCTCCCTCCTTTCCTTCCTTCTTTCCTTTCCTTTCCTCCCTTCCTTCCTTGCTCCCTCCCTCCCTCCTTTCCTTCCTTCTTTCCTTTCCTTTCCTCCCTTCCTTCCTTGCTCCCTCCTTCCTCCCTCCCTCCCTCCTTTCCTTCCTCCTTTCCTTTCCTTTCCTCCGTTCCTTCCTTGCTCCCTCCTTCCTTCCTTCCTCCCTCCCTCCTCTTCTGCCTTCCTCCCTCCCTCCCTTCCTTCGTTGACTCGAGGACAACAGGAGGGTTAACAACTTTTCAATCTAATGTATCACAGTGTCTCCTTCCACTGAACGTTGCCCGGTTGATCTTTTTGATTTCAAGCACCTAACCATGTTAGTGTGGGTTTGTCACATGATTTATGTAATTGCTGTTTGCACTCCGTCGCTCTCATGAACAAACCACATGTTTTCATTTTGGCGATAATGGGTCAAACACTACACACAATTCATAGCCAGCTTCACCACAACACGTCCTTATCTATGACCTGAGACGTTCCTAATGGAGCGACTAGGGAACACACTAATGGTGCCACTCACTGTAGATGTAATTGCGACCGAGTACAACTTTGTTAAAGGTTAAGTCAAGTTGAGACCTGCGAGACTGTGAAGCCTGTCAGACTGGAGCGGGACCTTTATGTAGGCGTACCTTGTTAATAAATTGGAGTCAACCAGCTGCTTATTTTAACAGTATCACATAACCTAGAGCCTTAAGCAGCAGCAGCAGCAGCAACAACACAAACTACAGCCTTAAAAAAACTACCAAAGAGCTGAAAAGGTGTAAATTCAAAGGTGTAAATTGATATTATATCCATATCATGATATTTTAGATATCGTAATATATCAAGATATGCCGTAAGTATTGTGTTTTCCTGGTTTTAAAGGTTGAATTACAGTAAAGTGACGTTATTCTCTGACTCACGACTATTAAATCTGCTCTTTTATTGACCTTTCATCCACTTAGTCATTATACCTACATTACTGGTGATTATTAATCTAATATCTCATTTGTGTAAATATTTAGTAAAAAAAAAACCCTACAGTCATCCCTACGATGTCGTCACAATATCGATATCAAGGTATTTGTTGATACTTGATTTGGACTGTATCGCCTCGCCCCATGTTCACAGATAAGGTGTTTGTTAAGGGTTGCTGTTACATAATGGAGTGAAGTTATTTTCCTCGATTAATCAGTCAGCTGTTCGGTCAATACGATAGGGGGTGGGGGGGTGGGGTGGTGGTGGGGGGGGGGGGGGGGTAACAGTAACGGTAACAGGAGTGAGTATAACATTTGTTGGGGAGTATTTTCAGAGCTGATGATTACCGGCAGTGGATATGTTTAAGTTTGACTAACTCAAAATAGACTAGTGTGTGTGTGTGTGTGTGTGTGTGTGTGTGTGTGTGTGTGTGTGTGTGTGTGTGTGTGTGTGTGTGTGTGTGCGCATTTGTGTTAATACAGTGAACAGTGAAGCTCCTTTTTTAGATGTGTTTTTTTATAGCTTTTGAAAAACACTGGACCTCTATGACACAGACGAATATGATATACTAGGCTCTAGACTACAAATACCATAAAGTGAGATGTGGGATTAGTTGACTCAAACAAAAATGATATCACCAGACATGCTTACTTGTCTGATACCTGATATTTGACCCTCAGACATCTTTGTCGTGAGCTCTATGTCTGACTTTGGAAATACCATAATGGTGAATAATGCTTGTGTCGAGTGCTTTGGGTGAAACCGATAATGGTATTTTAATCAAATCTAGATCCAGACAGGAATGCAGTGTACACTCATAGACTACGTGATGAAAGCAGTCCACACATTCAGCGAGCTGATGTCCGAGTGCTGTGGCAACGCAGGCGTCAGTGGTTGACCTTCCATAGATAGTGAATCAGCAAACAGACAAAAGACACTTTTGTGAGCCGAGAGCAAGCTGGGGCCTTTTCAAATTGGTTCGCCTGAATCAGGAGTAAATCAGACCTAATACAATTGCTTGGACTGCATAAATAGTTTCCCCACATCTGTCTAAATCAACTTTAATACATTATCTGACGTACTAGAACCACCTCAGTCGAATAAAATTCCCATTGAGGTCAACTACTCTCAAAGCCTGATGTATCATATGTGTCTGTTTACCCCCGGAAACTATTAAAAGCGTATATAATGGCGCTTTTCCACTACACAGTTCCAGCACGACTCGGCTCGACTCGGTTCCAGGAACGACCTTTTCCATTACAAAAAGGTACCTACTCAACGTGGGCGGGGTCGTCATAGCAACGGCTCTGGGGAACTGCCGTGACTTTGTTTTCTACGCGACACAAACACATAAACAATGGAGGACATGGAGGCAGTGGTGTACTTGCTGCTGTATGTGGCTTTCTGTCACACACAAAGTAAGAAAATTGAGCCGTATGGTTGTAACGCTGTTGCCGGTATTTAAAAATGGCGGGTTTGATCCTTGTGTGGGACGGCTCATGACTCTTCCAGCGACAACTCTTCTGATCAATCAGCGGCCGGCAGTCTGTTGACGTCACATTTAGTATCGGCTCGGCTCGTTTTGAACCTCAGCAGAGCAGATACTAAAAAAGTAGCAGGTACCCTATCCCTAGTGGAAATGCAAAAAAAAAACGAGCCGAGTCGAGTCGTGTTGGAACTGTGTAGTGGAAAAGCGCCATAAATGAGTCACGCTGCTCTGGGTGAAATGTTTTTTCACCATGAAGAGTTTGGCCTCATTAGTTTGTTTAGAAAAAGCTGCACAGATTAATAACGGCGATCACATTTTCAGTCTCTGGAGAGTAGTTCAGTGTAATAAGGGAGGCGTCACTGAGCATGTGCAGGAATGCTGTTGTTTACAGAGCTTTGCTAGCTTGTTGTGCTACAGATCAAAAAGGTCTTGACTTTGGACTCCTTTGTTAATTTCTCCGAGGATTTCAGTACACAGATCTAATCCTCTGATACTGAATACGTCATTAGTTTTATTAGTGTTTGAAGACATATCTAAACAAAATGACACCCACTTTCACCCAGTGCAAGTGATTCATTGACGTGTTTTTGTAATCGTTTTTTGGAGGTCTACAGTACAGACTAATAACATATATCAGAGTTTGGACTACGTGTCTAAAAACTTGTAAGTAGATCAATTCATCATTGGTTTGGCTCTGCACATAAAAAGATACATGGTTAGTAAATCATCAGGCTTGTTTTAAATGAATGTCAGATAGAAAGCCAAGGGAGTTGTCAGTTTCTATTTCGCTAAAGTGAAAAGGGTGGTGCAGTGCAGCGTCTTCCAGTTAAGAAATATGAGAATTAGATAAGTTTTTCTCCTTTGCTTCATGTCCGTCCCTCCCCACACTGGGTAATAAATCCATTCATCACTTTGTCTTTTTGATTGCCGTTGACTCCGTCTCCGTCTTCGGGCAGTATATAAGAAATGTCTCCATAGTTCAGAACTTATTTACTGCACTGAAAGACAATGACTTCCAGTTAGTGTTGGATTTTCTTTCAACTGATTACAGTCAAAGCTGAGCACATTCTGGCCTTCGTTTCCAGTAACATACCAGAGATTTTAACCGCTTGTGACCCAACGTTCAGACACAGCTCCTCAAGCACGACAAGTCCTGAAGACGCCGGCCGACTCTTTATCCGTCAGAGCACTCTGGCACCGTGAGATGTCCATTTAAAGACTAGTTTTGTCTTTCCAGACTCAGACTCTATTTTTAAAAGCACTTCTTTGAGGTCTTTTTATACCTACAATCTTTTGTGACATGATTAGAGGTTTTCCTGTCTGGCTTTTACGACTCGCGGCTGATTACTTATGGATAGAGGAAATAGTTTCTGAGATTAAATAAACTTTTTAGTCAGCTCACAAAACAAATCTTTTTATATAAATGTTCTGTTTTCTTGGTTTATCTTCCTGTTAATTAAAAAGGAATAAGTTGAAATCAGACAGCAAGAATGCGTTTTCTAGTCGTGCTGTATGTGCAATATTGTTTCTTCAGGTTTTCTGCACTCTCTGGATGTTTGTTTCTCTCCAGTTGTTGCTCTCTCTCAAAATGATGACTATCATCTGTTTTCTCGCTGCTGCAAAAGTAAAATAGTCCAGATAGCTCCGATCCCAGATGGTGTGTCAAGTGTAAACCATTCATTCTCGGAACAGATTCCTGCACATCACTCTTCATCTGCTGCCAAAACTGGACCAGATGCATCCAGTGAATTCTGGTTTTCTCCCTTCTACTGTCCTTGACCATAGTAGTTAAACTTGTGGCTACCTAACAAGACCTTTTTATTAAAGCATGAAATACAACTATCAGGAGTTACATTTTTCTACTGTGCAATGGCAGAATTTCTCCCTAATGTGATGGCCACACACTTTCACAAACAGAGACCAGATTCATGAGAGCAAAACAAGTTTTTTTCTTCTATATTTGCTAAACAGAGCACACATGGGTCTCATTTCTGTTTTGAAATAATTTCCTGTTGTTCTTCCTCTTGTCCTTTTTATAATGTCAAGATATGTAGTGGTGTCAAATAGTGTTTTGCTGCTGTGATTAATTACTGCGATTCAAAATCTGTCTCTCCGAAAGCCGCAGAGGGTCTCGACACAATCCAATTATATCAAAGTCAAACTGTGAATGTGGCTTTGGAGGATTGAGAAATTAAACCCTAATGCAATCTAAGCAGCCTTTCATCACTTCAATAATGATGTTTTATCTCTTCTCAGGAACGGAGAACGTGATTAATGCCTGCGTGGAGAACGGCATCCAGTCCCTGGTCTACACCAGCAGCATGGAAGTGATCGGCCCCAATGTCAAAGGAGACCATTTTATCAGGTCAGGCTGGAAAAAAACTACAATAAAACCATCCTCTTTTTATTCTAAGCTCTTTTTACTCTGTGCACCTAGTGACCCCATCTCCAATCCAAGTGTTTTCTTTACTGAGACCACACAGATGCATTTTCCATTTGGAGATACACAGTGGCTCTTTGATCTGCATTTCTGTGGTGTCTGTCCTGTAACTGCTTTGTTTTTCTTCATCTTTGGAAGCATGGAAACCTTATAAATAAAAGATACGATCAGTATAAAAGTAAAAAGTACAAAACACAGGGAGATCCTTGTGCTCTAATCATGAGGGTTTCAAGTTTCTAAAGAAATTAGCTACTGTCAACATCATTCATACTAACCTGTTATCTCACCTGCGTCATGATATCCTCCGTCTGGTATGTCAAACACATTATGTAACAGTGTCACGGCCGCACAGCTGTTACTGTATCTGCTTCGCTATAACTCAAAACATACCTCACCAGTTCTGATGAAGTCACACGCAAACAACCCTGCAGCTCAGTTTCACTTTATGACCAAAACATGAGACGTAATTATGACTAAATCTTGTTGCTTAACAACCATTTTTGTCTGTTTGCCTATAAAATGTGTCTTCTCGGAGGGCATTCAGTCAAACCAGTTCATTGTTGTTGCTATAATGGAAGAATTGAGTTTCTATATATTGACTGTTCCCATTCTAGGGAGTGGCTCCTGTTGTTTCTGGGATTACAGTTGAATAGTTTGAGGCAAGGACCAGTGGTTAAAAAACAAAAGCAAAACAGTTCCTGCAATTCCTGCGACCAGCAGTTGAGTTCCTGCTAGCGTCAGATGAAGCCACATGATTACTGTTTGTTTACTGCAGGTATGAGAATAGGCACGCTATGTATGTGTGGAGTAAAGGAGTGAGCTTTTGCATGAAGATTGACAGTCTATCTCCTAGTTTCTTTTTATATTTGAACCTTTTGATTATCTCCTTAATTAGTTGTTTGGTCCATAAAGATGAAGTAAATGTCTTTTTTTTTGTCCCAGCCCACAGTCCACCACCCAAAGATGTTTAGTCTGCTCTCACAGGAGACTGAATATATCTTAAAATAATCACAGTGCAGAAGCTTGGAGCAATTTAGACATGTTTTCTTAAAAAATTACTCATATCAATCAGTCAACCAGTCACTGCAGCTCTAGTTTTAGACCATTTTCTCTAACTTTTGCCTCAGCCAAAAGAAAGTTTTTCTTCCTTGTTTTTGAGTCTGCTGCAATATATTAAAACCCCATTCACTGATTTAAATCATAATAATAATAATAAATATTTATGCATTTTTGGTGCAGATCAAGCTGTTTTGTCCTCAGTCCTCAGTGGGCTTCGTGCTTTCTACTTCAGTGCAGTCATTAACAGCCGTTGTTTTTCCAGATTTTTGACCATAGTAAAAAGGATTTGTTACCATTATCCGTCACAGTGAGCTGAAGTGTATTATTTGTTGTCCATAGCTATATTATGTACTGCTTGGTAATGCTTTTTTGTGGATAGGATTCAAAAGTCTGCTCTGCGTTATCTGCCCCTGCAACAGCTGGACTATAAAGCAAGTTGAAGGTTTTGCTGTATGTAAATAAATGAAACACATATTATTTGAAAGTAAAGTGATTAAAAACATGCAGAAACAGCTGTTCGACCCTTTTTAGGATAGAGGAGAGAAGATCAAGGGTCTTAAAAGCTAAAATCCAAACAGGAGGTTAAAAAAAAGAAATTCCTCTGTGGTCATAACCAACAATCACTAACATTTCTTCCCCATGATGCACTGATGATGTTTGTTTGCTTATTTCTGTGTGTGTGTGTGTGTGTGTGTGTGTGTGTGTGTGTGTGTGTGTGTGTGTGTGTGTGTGTGTGTGTGTGTGTGTGTGTGTGTGTGTGTGTGTGTGTGTGTGTGTGTGTGTGTGTGTTGCTCTAGCTACACCTCTGAAAACAATATTAGGCGTCCTCACTCTCTCTCTCTCTTTCTTTCTGTGTGTGTTCGCATCACAAGATTAGGTCAGAGTGTAAGAATGAACCTTTGTCTGCTCTTGCTGAGAGAGAGAAAGGAGAGAGAGAGAGAAAGAGAAAGAGCAGTCAGCCTAAAGCACTTCAAATCCAAACAGCAGGGTAGATGAAAGCATAGAAAATATGCGAGGAGACACCTTGAAATGTGTTTTTTGTTTTTTTTTAACTGTAGTTCTCTCTCTCTCTCTCCCCCTCCCCTTTCACCCATCTGTGCTGCATTCACTCGCGTGGCCTTCGCTTTTAAACACATTCCTCACATAACATGGGGCAAAAGAACTTTGCTTTTCTCCCAATCTCTCCCTCTGACTGTTTGACTCTTTGTGTCTGTACAGGGGTAACGAAGACACACCTTACAACGTGAATCACTCCATGGCCTATCCGAAGAGCAAGGCCAAGGCAGAGAAAATTGTGCTTGAAGCTAATGGGACCAAGGTATGAGATTAATGGTGTTTTCACTGTTTAACCCCTTCATGTAAGCTCACATTATTATACTTTTTTATATTTAGAGTTTGAGAGCAGTAACATACCTGATGCAGATGATTTAGACATAGAGTAAAGAAAGAAGATGAGTGTAGAAGAACAACCACAGATCAATAATGACTTATAATGATCATATTAACCTATTAAGGTTGGGTGACACAATCAGAAAAAAATGCATATGTTTGATTAGTAACACACGCTCTGTTGGAGCCCGGCCTGGAAAATGATGACAAGGAATTTCTTGTGCAACGTGACTACATCATGAGGGATCATCCCTCTGTGGCTTTGCTGTGGTCTCTCCTCAGCTGTGTGCAGTCAAATTAAACAGATCTCCCCTCTCTGCTCTTTGTGTGTTGATGTATGGTTTGTTAACCCCCCGCACCTTGTTTTCTTCTCTCCTATTCAGGTGAAAGGTGGACAGTGTTTGTACACGTGCTCTCTGAGGCCGACGGGGATCTACGGCGAAGGACACGAACTAATTAGGGATTTCTACAAGATGGGAGCAGACAGAGGAGGCTTGATCATCGGGGGAGTGCCTGACCACACTGAACATGGACGAGTCTATGCTGGTGAGCTTTTAAAGATTGCGTTATGCTGTTTATGAGTCATACCCACCACCACGTTTAAAATATGTGTCACAGTGCACTAAAGTGGCACAAGAGTCAGAGCCAAACGTCAACTTTATTTTTAAACTCCAAAAGACTTTTTAAAAAAAGCAAAGTAAGCGAAAAGTGTTGTGAAGGAAAACCTACTAAAAAAAGCTTCACAATGACTGGTGTTCACATCAGGACAAAAAGCAGAAGCTCTGTTTTCATGCACACACACACACACACAAGCACGCACACACTTCCTCTGCATTTCACAGGAAGTGTTTCAATAAACTACTGCGAATCCAGACTGTAATCAAACAGGCACCTGACTCCATAGTGCAAACAAGAGGTTTTAAACACGGGCCACATCAAAAGTAGAATTACATAACTGAATAAACAAGGAGAATGAGAAGCTTCTCTGCACACCGACATTTACAAAGCTGTGATCTTACATGATCTTCCTCAGGCAAATATCTTCTCTCTGTAATTAAGAAGCATAGCCAACAAAAAAAAGATAAATCATCCTGATTGTATCGCTTGCGCACAGTAATAATAGAAACTTTTGACACAGTGTGTGTCAAAACAGCCTCTCCTTTTTCCCGCTTATTGTTGTTTGACCCCGCGCTTGCAAACAAACAAGCGGATTACTTGGAAGTGATAACAATGGTGAGATATCCGCGTGGCAGTGTGAGCCAGGTGTGCTGTCCCAACACGCTGCTTTTTTCAACCGCCGATGAGCTGCTGTCACTCCATCGCGGCTTATTGAGCACAATCACACCTATCAATTATCACATCTATCAATCATCACCAGCGTTGTGTTGTAAGCGTGTCAGTAATAGCTGCTATTTGAAGCGTTAGGTGACCTACTTGAGTTTACAAAGATCCACAGTTGATAAAGCTTAAATAATGATGATGCAAGTTTACTATCAGTGCTGTTTTTAGGATGCTGATTAGATCTTCTTTTTTTAACTTTTGTACCGTAGTCGAGGGTGATGTCAGAGTAATGTGACCAACGGTGGTAATCAGCTGAGCAAATTGACTCAAGCTTTGAACTGAAGCACAGTTTGTACTCATGTGCCAGCACTAACTCAACTCTATTTCTAGATTCACTAGATTCATCTTATTCCAGGAAGACAGAGGGATGTTGTGTTGCTGTTATTTACGAGCACTTTGATGCATTTCTCTGTTTTCACTTATAATTCATGACTTTTATTTCCAGTATTTGCCTTGTTGTGTTATTCATACTGACTTTAAAGGTTTAAGTGCGTTTTTCCATCATTAGTTCTGTTACTCACCCACTTTTGTTTTTTTTTTGTTGCCAGGCAACGTGGCTTGGATGCATCTACTTGCAGCCCGCGCTCTGAGACAGCAGCCGCAAATAGTCGCCGGCGAGGCTTTCTTCTGCTACGATGACTCACCGTACAAGAGCTACGAAGACTTCAACATGCTGTTCCTCTCCACGTTCAACTTCCGAAGGGTCCGCATGCCCTTCGTGGTGCTTTGGTTCATGGCCATGGTGAACGACGTGCTGCGCTGGATGCTGAGCCCCTTCTACAACTACACGCCGCTGCTGAACAGTTACACGTTGGCGGTGGCCAGCACCTCCTTCACGGTGTGCACGGATAAAGCGCTGCGTCACTTCCAGTACAGCCCTTTGTACGACTGGGACCAGTGTCGAGAGCGCACGCAGAAATGGGTCGACACGTTCCCTCAGGAGAACCCCAAAGACTCTTAAAGTGACCTCAACCGCTGGAAAAACCCACATCAGATGCTGCTACTGTATGTAGGCACGCAGGACAAGCACATATACACGTGGAACCTGCTGTGAGGTGACGACAGAAAGACAAGCAAACTGTATTTGCAGTGTTTTTTTAATTCCAACTGTGGTTCAGTGAGCTTTATCGAAGTATAAAAACAGCATATACGCACATACAGAATAACATTAAAAAGCATGCTCATAGACATTTAATCATTCAAGT
Source organism: Scomber japonicus (assembly GCF_027409825.1). Classification (NCBI taxonomy): domain Eukaryota; kingdom Metazoa; phylum Chordata; class Actinopteri; order Scombriformes; family Scombridae; genus Scomber; species Scomber japonicus. Next base: position 24,475,250 of record NC_070595.1, read on the forward strand.
ACAGGTTTAGTGTGTGCTGAGGTGCTTTTATGCTGTTTTATGTCATTGTTTAGTATTGCAGCAGTTATTTTGTGCCTGGTATCTTCTACCACTACCTGAAGAATCTTTATGAAACAAAAAAAAGCAATAATCTTCAATGAAACATGGATCTAGTTTTATGATGTAACTCATAATTTCTCTCAGTATTTATAATAAGTCAGAAATTCAGTAACAAATAGTATTTTTTAGTTTTTTTAAAGCACACGTTCCAAAGACAAACATAAGAAGGTTTTGTTAAAAGAAAAGCGAAAGGATGTAAAACGGCCGAGTGAGGGGTGAGAATACGAAATGTGGAAATGGTAGTTTTTGAAAAGGTGGTTTTTATACAAGTTGATTTTTAAAGAAGTGGTTTTTGAACTATGACACTGATCTTCAGTGTGTAAATGTGCTGATGGAAAGATTTGTGCAAAAAATCCGTTACTACTGCATTTGTTTTTTTTGTTTTAGTTATTTTAAGCTGACTTAAGTGAAATCGGTTGTTAAGATGAAGTACTTAGTAGAAGCTTTGTTAAAGGATTTATGATTTTATAATTGGACTCCACTGGATTCAGGGCACAAAACCACCAAAGGGATTGTACCTTATTTAGTTTAGACTGTGCTGTAGCATTTAGACAAGTATCTATTTCTACATCACTGATTATACAACATCAGCATTTGCACCTTTTTGACAACGTAAACATATTTTACATGCAATAACTACACCTATATGGACTTTACAAATGTATTGTTATAATATTGTACCTTTCCTAATTTAAATATGTGAATGTTTTTTTTGTAATTAATGTAAAAAAAAATGTTTTTAATTGTTATTAAAGATTATTTAATATATTCTATGTGTGTTTGTTCATTGTGAGGGAGAGGCTCCTTTCCCTCCTTTCCCCCCCCCCCCCTCCTCTTTTTATTTATGTCATAAATAATCACACTTATGTCATAATGTTATGTAATACGTCTTTTTTCCGCCTAGAGACCACACAGCAACCTCTCAACAATCACTAGATTTGTTTGCACATATACAATTACCAGTTCCACATGGTAACTAGGAGTTTTCCCTCTTTTGGGGTCACTATGGAAACAGAGGAGAGAAGAGGGTCGATCCACTCAGTTAGACTTGTGGAAACTTGTCGTCAGACTAACAACCAGCTGGATGACATCTTCTGTTTGTATAAGTAATACTAAGCAAATGGGAGTTCCCTCTCTCTCCGGAAAGCTTGAGGTTTTGCAGCACTCTTTGGTGTCTCCCCCTCCACCCCCACTTTTTCTTTTCAGGGGGTTTTTCCATAGCGATCATAACATTTACATGCCCGCTGCTATGAAATTGAACACTTAGAAATTACTCACCATCCCTCAAAGTATATCAATCCCATTAGAGGATGTGGGACTTTTATAAAATCCACTTTCGTTATGTCTACTTGTACGGGTCTAAAGCATAATATTGGTGCATCTGAGAGACTTTGCAGACATAATATGAGCAGCTGCCGCATAATGTTAGATGCTGGTGGTCTGAGTCCGACACCTGTTTGGTTCTCGTGGGAACAAGTTTCACTTTTAAGTCATCATAGTGAAGGTCCTCACTATACTTCAAAGGGCTATTTAAGGGTTAAGACTTGGTTTCAGGGCGAAGGTTATATTTAGGGTTAGGCTAGGATGAGAGTTAGAGGATCCTCACAAGTGTAGAAAGATGAATATGTCAGCGTTAGTACTTTAAATGTAGTGTGTTAAATGTCATAGGTGTGTCTCTCTCCCTCTCATTTCCTCCCTCTGTACAGTCCAAGGGGGGAAAAAGCCAAATAAGTTGAAGTGAAAGTCTTAAAATACGTGAGTTTTGGACAGTGGTGCAATTTAAACTACATTTTCTCAAGTATTCTACTACTTTACACAATTATATTTAATACTACTTTATACTCCTATTATACTAAATATCAAACTCATCTACATTTGTTTTACTGCTATTAGTTACTCTGCAGTTTAACTTTGCACATAAGTTACAGACTGTATCATCAGTATGTAAAATATGATGTAAATTACTAGTATTAAATGCAAAAGACTGTTTATATGTATTATTAAACATCACTTTGACTAGCGTTCACCTCAAGCAGCTACAACAACAGTAATAATAATACAATCATATATCGAAACAAAAAACAAACATTTTCATTCAGTTTAACTTCATATTTAACTGCAGTTTGTTTCAAATATACTTTTACTTGTAATAGAGTATATTTATATTGCAGTATTGCTGCTTTAATTTAAGTAATGTATCTAGATACCAAATCTCAACTCTGCAGGTTTGGGGTTTACAGGGCCTGTAATGAAAGGAAATGGCGCCATCTAGTGGTTGAACTAAAACATTGACTCTAGATTAAATATGTGCTTGATAAAACCTGTGTTTACTATAAGCAGTGGTGGAAAGTAGCAACTAAGTACATTTACTCAAGTATTGTACTAAAGTAGAAAATTTAGTTATTTGTACTTTACTTGAGTATCTTCACTTTATGCTACTTTATACTTTTACTCCTCTACATTTCAGAGGGAAATATTGTACTTTCTACTCCACTACATTTACTACAGTGGTTTCCAACCTTTTTGTCTTTTGACGTCATTACTAAAAGCAGTGTGTAGTCAGGCTCACATTTCAGATGTCTATGAGTTGTTAACAGCTCCACCAAATAGTGATTTCCCCTCTAAACTTCTCACATGCTTTCATTTCAATAAATGTTCAAATGATCCAATATTTCAGCAAAAATCAAAGATTAGAGAAAAAGTCCAAAAACTGAAAACACATTTGTGTATCAGAAGTTTTTTTTTTTTCTTCTTCTTTCCTCTCACATTAATCATCTCACCAGCCCTCACATTTATCTGCTGACCCTTTGGAGGGGCCCCACCCCTAGGTTGGGAACCACTGGACTAAACTAGCTAACTGTATATAAAGTAGTATAAACTAGCTAACTGTATATAAAGTAGTATAAACTAGCTAACTGTATATAAAGTAGTGTAAACTAGCTAACTGTATATAAAGTAGTATAAACTAGCTAACTGTATATAAAGTAGTGTAAACTAGCTAACTGTATATAAAGTAGTGTAAACTAGCTAACTGTATATAAAGTAGTATAAACTAGCTAACTGTATATAAAGTAGTATAAACTAGCTAACTGTATATAAAGTAGTGTAAACTAGCTAACTGTATATAAAGTAGTGTAAACTAGCTAACTGTATATAAAGTAGTGTAAACTAGTTAACTGTATATAATGTAGTATAAACTAGGTAACTGTATATAAAGTAGTGTAAACTAGCTAACTGTATATAAAGTAGTATAAACTAGGTAACTGTATATAAAGTAGTGTAAACTAGCTAACTGTATATAAAGTAGTATAAACTAGCTAACTGTATATAAAGTAGTGTAAACTAGCTAACTGTATATAAAGTAGTGTAAACTAGCTAACTGTATAAAGTAGAGTAAACTAGCTAACTGTATAAAGTAGTGTAAACTTGCTCCACCTCCAGCAGCTACAACAGTAACATGCTGCTCTAACACTGATGCTTCACTATTAATAATCTAATGATGTCATATATAATAATATATCACTACTTTTACTGTAATACTGCATACTACATCACTCATAATACTGCAGTACTTTACTGTAATACTGCATACTACATCAGGCTCATAATACTTTGCATGCTGTAATGTATTCTTCTTCTTCTTCTTCTGATTATTAATCATAATCATAATAATAATAATAATGGTATTAATACATATGTAATCGATATTATTTTATTTATTTATTTATTTGAACCGAGTGAACACGTTTTTAATGTGTTATTATTATTATTATCATTAAATATATAATCGATATTATTTATGTTTATTTATTTATTTAACAAAATTAATTATTATTCATATATATTATAATATTTATCTATTTATAATATGTATATGTATATGTATATATTTGTTTGTTTATTTACAACTGAGTGTAACAGTGACAGAAGAAGGGAGTCTCCTGTGCGGGTGCGTGCGTGCGTGCGAGCGTCCGACGATATCGACGAGCACACGCACGTAGCTGTCAGTAGGAAATGCAGGCGGCTGGTGTTGGACGGTGCCGCTGCCGCTGCGCTTGGACACAAATTACAAAACAAAAAAGTCCCTTTTTAGAGTCAAAATGAAAGCTGGTACCGAGACTATTGGTTAATTAAGGTGAGGATGTTCTCAGGGAGTTACCGGAGTTACGTAAACGGAGACAAAAACAGAAACACTACCGGAGCTGATGCTAAATGAAGCTAACTCGGCTAGCTTGGTAACTTAGCTAGCTAGCTTCGCAGACTGCAGGACGTTTTCTCTTCTTCCAGGTCCTCCTTTCTTATCTCTCTCTCTCGCTCGTTTTCTTTTTTGTTTTACACACACGTATATATATCTAACGTGAGAGGAGGTTGTTGCGGAACCGGAGCTGTGGCGGGGGGACGCAAAGGGAGGAACCCCCCCCCTCCTGGTGGCTGCTGCCCAGGCGGACGGACCGCAGTGACACGCCGGCTGTGGGTGAGTTGAGCAGCCGGGGCTGAGGCTGTGTTTGACCCTGGGGTGGGGGCAGCAGGGTGGGTGGGTGAGACAAGGCCGTGTGGACGCTGCTTTGGGCCTGGAGTGTGTTTGAGTGTTAGCTGTGTTAGTAAACCATCCTTATGTGTGTGTGTTGAATCGGGAAGTTGAGTCGCTTCAGGAGAGAGGAGAGGCCTGCAGGGAGGGAGGACAACACAAAGTGGCTGGTAGTGTTATTAGCTGGTAGCCGCCTGCTGGCACCACACACATCAACCTGCTTCATCAGCAAAACACTGCACCATCATGGGTGCCTGGGGGGGGGGGGGGGGGGGGTGATTTGTTGACAACACTGTCTGTCAGCTGTAATGTTTTACTGTCATTGTGGTTAGACTCGATTATAGATGTATGGGTGGGTGCAAAAATGTTCAGATCTGGCCCAAATTAAGATTGACACATGTTTTTCTTGCTGTAATCATCCCACCTGTTCTTACTGATCATTATAAGATTAATTTATAATGCACTTACAGTCTTAAGTGATGAGGGGACAAAATCCACAGTCCTCCTTCTGTGCAAAAAATTGTAATTTAAAAGTTTATCTGAAGCTAATATGAAGCTTCAGTCGTCCAAATGAGTCAAATTAAGTAGATATCTTTCAATGTTACAGTCTCTTTAGTGCTAAAGTCCCTCTGGACCATCATGGGTGTCTGGGGGGCGATTTGTTGACAACGCTGCATACCAGTGCACTAGTACACTGTCTGTCAGCTGTAATGTTTTACTGTCATTATAGATGTACGGATGGGTGCAAAAATGTTCAAATCTGGCCTAAATTAAGATTGACACATGTGTTTTTCTTGCTGTAATCATCCCACCTGTTCATGCTTACCATTACAGGATTAATTTATAATGCACTTACAGTCTAAGTGATGGTGGGGGAAAAAAACCACAGTCCTCCTTTTGTGCAAAAAATGTAATTTAAAAGTTTATCTGAAGCTTCAACCGAGTCAAATCAAGTAGATATGTTTCAACATTACAGTCTTTTTAGTGCTGAAGTCCGTTTGGAACATCATGGGTGTCTGGGGGCGATTTGTTGACAACACTGTCTGTCAGCTGTAATGTTTTACTGTCATTGTGGTTAGACTAGATTATAGATAGATTATAGGTGGGTGCAAAAATGTTCAAATCTGGCCTAAATTAAGATTGACACATGTTTTTCTTGCTGTAATCATCCCACCTGTTCATTTATGATGCACTCACAGTCCTCCTTCTGTGCAAAAAAATGTAATTTAAAAGTTGATCTGAAGCTAATATGAAGCTTCAGTCGTCCAAATGAGTCAAAGCAAGTAGATATCTTTCAATGTTACAGTGTTTTTAGTGCCAAAGTCCCTCTTAAGTGGAGTACTGAAGTTGTTGAAGGCTCTTTTTTTTTTTTCCTGGTGTGACGTTCACTGACAGCAGAGTGGTATTCTTTCATGTGAGTTTCCTTAAAAAAAAGTTGCTGAATTTTTACTATCAGTGCACTGTTGGTCAAAAGAGGAAATGTGGCTTCAGATATTTATAGTTGTCGGCCGTTATTGTTATTTGGAGTTGAGAAGACTACATATATGGGGTGTGTGTGTGTGTGTGGATGCACGCACACTGTCTCTCATGATTTTCCATGATTTCAACATCACAGTTCACTACTTTAACAGCTTTGCTTCTCTTTACATCTAATTTAAAGAAGAGGAACTTCATAGATAACAGCTAAAACCTTCTTAGTTGTTCATAGATTTTTTTGTGTCTTTTTTTAATCACATAAGTTAAAAATAAAACACTTCTTCATCATCTTCTCTCTGCTTTTTAAAGGAGAGATCACAGTGGAACCATGGCCGAACTTTACACCTTATCCCCATCACCACCTGCATTGGGTGACCCTCATGCAGCTCCATCCATCCCTCCGTCCTCATCAACGCTTCCTGCACCCAGCAGCCCCGCTCTGGAGTCCGCCAGGGAGATCCCCTTACCCAAGTCGTCCCTCTACAACGACAAAGCTTTGACTGGAAACCCGTCGGGGGGTTCAACCTCGCCTCTCCCCCCACCTGTGAGTCCGAAACCTGCTGCTCGCCGCCCCCTCCCATCATTGGTACACGAGGCTGCTCCACAGATTGAGGAGTCAGCGGGGAAAGATGCAGAGACTGACGCTCAAGTTATTAAACAGGAGACAGTGACCAATGATCCACTTGCTGCTGCTGCTGCTCCTCCAGATCTCTTAATTGCTAAGACAGAGACCCCGGTGCTGTTAAATGAGACCCCAGCTCTGTTAAATGAGACCCTGACTCTGTTAAAGGAGCCCCCAGTTCTGTTAAATGACCCCCCAGCTCTGTTAAAGGACCCCCCGGCTCTGTTAAAGGACCCCCCAGCTCTGTTAAATGAGCCCCCACCTCTGTTAAATGAGCCCCCAGCTCTGTTAAATGAGCCCCCACCTCTGTTAAATCAGCCCCCACCTCTGTTAAATGACCCCCCAGCTCTGTTAAATGACCCCCCAGCTCTGTTAAATGAGCCCCCAGCTCTGAGCGAAGTGCCACAGGCGGCGTCCCCCTCTCCAGAGCTCAATCCTGGTCCTAACCTCTACCCTAATGTACACGTCACCCACAACCCAAACCCTGTCATGGAAGACAGTCAGCTTACGGCGATCCAACCCCAACCCCAACCTGCTGCATGCTCTGACATCACGCCTCTTCCCGCAGCGTCCCCCTTCACCGCAGCAGCAGTAGCAGCAGTGGCAGCAGCAGCAGCAGCAGCAGCTGAAGAGGAGGAACCTCAACCACCCCAAGAAGCACAAAACCCCTTAAGTCAGCCTCTTCCACCTCCTGTGTCCCCAAAGCCCGAAACCCCAAAGACACCCACCAGGGCCGAACACTCCAGCCCTTCTGTCCCGACGATTCACGAGCCGGTCTTTGTCCTCCCTAACCCCAACCGCCGACCGGCCCCTGACACCCTTAGCTATTTAGAGTCCGCCAGTTTGATGTCGGGGACGTTGGAGTCTCTGTCTGGTTTGGGAGAGGACGGAAGCTCAATTGGCTCAGACTCGGAGATTAACGGTTTGGCTGTGAGACGCACGGATAAATACGGATTCCTGGGTGGGAATCAGTACAGTGAAGGCAGGTACGTATTTAAGAGTGAGACATGAATTAATCATTTACATTCCCGGCTACTGTGCAAGAACATCTCGGACACACCCGATCGTTATCATTCAGAAAATTAGACATACATTCAATATGGCTGTTTGAGGGGAGGGGGAGAGGAAGGGGGGGAAAACCCACACATATACACACTTCCCTTTTTTTTCATGCTCTGTTTCCATTTGCATTAGAGCTGTATTAGATTATAGACAAAGAATCACTTTACACACAGATAGAGGTAACTCATCCTTGACTATCTTCCGTTTTAATCGTCCGCTTCGCTTTCCACCCCTCCCCTCCCTGAGATTCTCTCTCTCTCTCTCATCTCAGTGTCTCACACTCGCTTTCCTGTCCTCCTCCTCTTCCTCCTCCTCCTCCTCTTCCCACCCTTCTTGCTCTAAACATATCTGTCTGTCCTTTATCTCCCCTTTTTGTCTGACTCAGATAATGCTGAGAGCGTTTTTTTGTGTGTGTGACTCAATATGTACTGACTGTGTGTGTGTGTGTGTGTGTGTGTGTGTGTGTGTTTCTCTCGGTATCGCCCATCACACCCATCAGCTTTTTCTTCCTCTTTTAACTAAAATAAAAGATTTGCTTCTAGTTTTCTGACAGGCTAATTGCACCTCACTTGTGAATAATTAATGATTATTGATTATCTTAAAGGTCGTAATGAGGAACTATTGAACGTATGAATGTCGGTCGGGGAGCGAAGTAATTTATTAGCATTGTTAGATCAGAGTTACAGATCTCTCTCTTAAACCTGTCAGAGCTCAAATGCTTTAGGAGCGTGAAATGAAAACAAGCACTTCCCAGTTTTGTCAATGATGTAGCCGCTTTGTGTTACTCACCATTACAGCGACAAGGAAGTTCGAGTCGAGGTGGCCAGACAGAGGGAGATGAAATGGCTCGATATGTTCAACAACTGGGATAAGTGGGTCAAACATCGTTTCCAGAAGGTATTCATATATCCGCCTATCAGCCTTTCACATGTTTAAATTGTGGGTTTTGATGCCTATTATGTATAATTACTCAGTTGCTCTTGATATTGATCTGTGGTTTGTGTCCTCTGTGTGTGCTGCAGGTGAAATTGCGCTGCAGGAAGGGGATCCCATCATCGCTCAGGTCCAAAGCCTGGCAGCTGCTGTCTAACAGTCAGGAGCTCCTAGATAACAACATTGGGAAATTTGAGGTATCAATCAATCAATCAATCAGTCTTTATTTATTTAGCACCAAATCACAATGAGCAGGTCTCGACTGTGCTCTTTAATTTTAATTTAAAGAGATCCAACATTTCCGCCCCCCTATGAGCAAGCAAGGATAAACTGTCCTTGTTAACGAGAAGAAACGTCAAGCAGAACCGAACTGTAGGTGGGCGGCCATCTGCCTTGACCGGTTGGGGTAGAGAGAGAGAGAGAGAGAGAGGGAGAGAGAGGGAGAGAGAGAGAGAGAGGGAGAGGGAGAGGGAGAGAGAGAGAGGGAGAGGGAGAGGGAGAGAGGGAGAGGGAGAGAGAGAGAGAGAGAGAGAGAGAGAGAGAGAGAGAGGGAGAGAGAGAGAGAGACCTTTTTCTGTTTCTTACTATCCACTGTGGTGCTATAACACTGTTAATTTCCCGCATTGTGGCACTAATAAAGGATTATTTTATCTTATCTTAAAAGTAGAGACACCTTTTATTAGGTTGTCTTAGTCCTTAAAAAGCTTATATGGAAGCAAGAATTTAAGTTTGCCCTTTCATTTTTCATATCTGCTCTCTCACTTCTCTAAATGAGCTCTCTCTCTCTCTCTCTCTCTCTCTCTCTCTTCGTAAAGTTGTTTGTAGCTGTGAAGAAGTGACTGTATTTATACAAGATTAGTGTCTCAGAGTGGGGGGGACGACTAGTGTAAAGTAGTTGTGATTGAGAAAGGCAGTTGTAACTCCAGGGGTGCCAAAGGGGCGCAGGCGCCGAGCCAGGTCACCGTAAGCCTCTTATCAGGACCTGTAATCCTGCCTGTCAGGGCCCAAACTGGGGGGGGGGGGGGGGGGGGGGTCTGGACTCAGCCGGGTCTGGGTGCCAGCAGCCCACATAGTATTACTCCTGCTGTCTGAGCCTTTTGATTTACTGTTAATGTGTCAAACATTGTCTAATCCACTCTGTTGTCTGATTTGAAACTTTACACCACACATCAGTAAGAATTAATCTCCTTTTCTTTCTTTTGTTCTGTCTTTTTTTTTCTTTTTTTTCATATATCAGGAGCTGGAGAGAGAGCCAGGAGAAGCTAAATGGCTCGACATCATCGAGAAAGATCTGCACAGACAGTTTCCCTTCCACGAGATGTTTGCTGCTCGAGGAGGACACGGGTAAAATAATCACTTCCTCAGTTTGTTTGTTTTTTTACTGCAGAGTAAACAGACGTGATTGACAAGAGGAACACACACACACACATACACACACACACACACACACACACACACACACACACACACACACACACACACACACACACACACACACACACACACACACACACACACACACACACCTGTATTGATGTGCATATATCTATCCGTTAATATAAAGGAGAAATTGTGTTGCTGGGGTAACAGATCACACGATACAACCAATAAAACAGTGTAAGTTAGAATTTTCTGCATTTATCAAACACAGAATAATCACTGATAATCCAAAAACCATCAATGTCAGCAAATATCCGGTTTATCAGGAAAGGAGATGGATTGAATATTAAAACACAAAGCACATGAAAATAAAATCTATAATATTTAATTTATATAATATTTAATAATATTTATATTTTAAGAAGAGAAATTAACCTTTGTGTCGTTCTCCCGGGTCAAATCGACCCTGTCTGTTTTGACTGTTCATTCGTTCCTTCCGTCCGTCCTTCCTTCCTTCCTTCCTTCCTTCCTTCCTTCCTTCCCTCTTTCCTCCCTCCCTCCCTCCTTCTTTCCTTCCTTCACTCCCTCCCTCCTTACTCCTTTCATTCCTTCCTTCCTTCCTTCTTCTTTTCCTCCCTTCCTTCCTTCTCTCCTTACTTCCTTCTTCTTTTCCTCCCTCCTCCCTCCTAACTCCTTTCCTTTCCTTCCTTCCTTCCTTCCTTCCACATTCCCTTCTTCCTTCTTTGCCCCCCTTCCTCCTCCCTTCCTCCTGTCCTTCCTTGATCTGAGGACAACAGGAGGGTTAAAAGGAAGAAGATATAAAACTATGAATTCCTCCGCCTCAATAGTCTCTATTGTTGCTACAGAATTATTTTATAAGATCATGTGACCAATCCTTCATATGGTTTGGTTTAAAATGGGTCAGATCTACACACAAAAACCACTTTGTTAGGTTTAGGGGAAAGTTCATAGATTGGGTTAAATGCAATCACAATATGGCCTTCTGCAATTATTAGGTAATAAACTGTGTGTCAAAATTAACTTTTATTAACTTAAATTAAATATTGTGGCAAAGCAGAGAGATCCTGGTCTACACTTTATAGTCTGCAGATGTAAAAGATCTTTGTTTGGTACAGATCCCCACACAGAAATCTATAATTTTAATATGTTTTTCAATTAGAATGGAAACTACTATGTAAGAAATGATCCTTCTCTCTTATATCACAATTGCAATATCAGTCAAAATAAATTGTTCAGCCTTTATTTAGGTAAGAACTAAAACCTCTTGGTTAGGTTTAGGGGAAAGATCATGGTTTGGAGTTAAATCAGTCTCATTTTATGGCACTAAAATACCTGATGTGAAGGTAAAAAATGTCTAGTTAGTGGTTTAGAGAGGTTTCAATTCAATTCAGTGCCTTTATTTATCATTGCACAGCAGTGCAGCGAAGTTGTGTGGGTCCCCAGTGGCTGATAAAACATAAAAACAGCAACAAACAACAGACAACGAGACACATAAAAGACTAAGGATAAAAAAGAGAGAATATAAAAATGGCAGCAATAAATACAGGAATAAGAGCAGTTAGTTGCACATAGCGGCACCTTCGAGGTACAGACACAGATTACGCGATTGTACAGTTGATGAGTTTATAATTTAACCCTGCTGTTGTCCTCGAGTCAAGGAAGGAAAGGAGGGAGGAAAGAAGGAAGGAGGGAGAGAGGAAAGTGGGAGAAGGAAAGAGAGAGAGAAGGAGGGAGGAAGGATGGAAAGGAAGGAAGGAAAGAAGAAGGAGGTAGGGAGGAAGGAAAGGAGGAAGGTGGGAGAAGGAAAGAAAGAGAAGGAGGGAGGGAGGAAGAAAGGAAGGAAAGAAGGAGGTAGGGAGGAAGGAAGGAAGGGGGATGGAGGAAGGAAGGAAAGAAGGAGTGAGGGAGGAAGGAAGGAAAGAAAGAAGAAGGAGGGAGAGAGGAAGGAAGGAAGGGGGATGGAGGAAGGAAGGAAAGAGGGAAGGAAAGAAGGAGTGAGGGAGGGAGGAAGGGAAGGAAGAAAGGGGGAAGGAGGAAAGGAAAGGAGGAAGGTGGGAGAAGGAAAGAAAGAGAGAAGGAGGTAGGGAGGGAGGACAGGAAGGAAGGAAGGAAAGAAAGAGAGAAGGAGGGAGGGAGGAAGGATAGACAGAAGGAAGGAAGGGAGGAAAGAAGGAACCGCCAAAACAGATGGGGTCAATATGACATAATAATAGGATATAAGATATAATAAGATAATAATAATAAGAAGAAATATTTATATAGCACTTTTCACACACAAATATCATAAAGCGCTTTACAAGACACACAAAACACACACAATAATACTACACACACACACAGACACACATCCATATAAAAAATAAAAGGCTGTCAAGGAGTCTAGAAACACGCTCGGTATTAAACCAACACGCTACTATCAGCACAGGAAACCAGCCGCCTGCGGTCGAATGGCACACAATCCATCAAACACCAACACATTTTTAAAGGGTGCAGTCAGCCGGGTTCCTCTTGGTTTCCATTGTTCGTTTCATGAGTCAAAAAGAAGAAGTGAAGTAACTGGGTTGAAGTATTTTTGTTGGATTTTAGTCATTTTTTTTATTCATTTCCATTTTTTTTATTCATTTCCTTCAGGCAACAGGATCTGTTCCGAATCCTGAAGGCCTACACCGTGTACCGGCCTGACGAGGGCTACTGCCAGGCTCAGGCTCCGGTGGCTGCAGTGCTGCTCATGCATATGCCCGCTGAGGTGAGGAGGGCAGGACTAAACTGGTGGTGGTAGTGGTGGGGGGGGGGGGGGGGGGGGGGGGTAAAAAGGAGGTTAAAAAAAGGATTCAGTCATAGTTTTTAAAGTCTGTCAGGAGCCTAAATGAAAGACGTGAAACAGGTTTTATCTCACTGTGATCTGGTTTCTTCATAATTTACTTAGAATATAAGTTATGGAGGGAAAAATCCTTAAAAAAATGAATTTAAAAGTTTATCTGAAAATAATATTTGGCACTATTTAGTGAAAAAAATCCCTCTTTTGTGTCTACAGTGGAAGCATTGTGATCAAAATTGAGGAAATCGGCACTAAAAAAGTTGTAATTGAAAAGATACTGACCTGATTTGAGCAAATTGGCCAGATAATATTGCCAATATATGCATATTATCTTCAAACAAAACATTTAGACCAGTATCAGTATATAATATAAATAATGGGAGGGAAGAAAATCCACAATTCTCCATAAAAAATGAATTTAAAAGTTAATCTGAAGATCATATGTGGCACCAGCTGTCTGAATTAGCCGCATAAAGCAGAAATCTTCCACTGCTGGCGTCGTCATAGTAACAAAAAATAGCCTCTTTGTGTCTTTTTATGTGTGTTTCTAAAGGATTATAACAAAAATTGGGAGAATTAAGCACTAAAAAAGCTTTAATTTGAAATCTACTGACCTGATTTGACTAATTTGGACGGCATGTTATCTTCAAATAAACCTTTTTAGTACATTAGCAGATAAAAAGGGAGGTTTGTGGATTTTAAAGCTCCTATCACTGACATTATAAGTGCATTATGAAAGGAATCTCTTATTGCCCAGTGTGAACAGGATTACAACATGATTACAGTGTTTTATTTTAGACAGACTTTAATCTGCTTTGTGACAAACCGTCGTCATAGTAAATCAAAAATAAACAAGTTTGACATTTTTAAAAAGTTTTTGAGAAGAGAGACTCTCGTTACCGCCGCTCATGAACTACAATCTAATTTTATAGACCTCACATAACTCTCCCACAAACAAACCGCTACATACTTTAGAAACTTGTATCTGTGTGTAAAAACGTCCACTTACAGTAGTTATACGTCTTATTTATGAAACTCATTAATGAAGAGAGGAAAAAAAGAAAGAATGTAGGCGGGGGAGAAAAAAAAGAGAGATGAGAGTGAAACATTTTTAAGCTTATTTCATTTCATCACGGCTACTTGACTAAATTTAAAAATAGCAGGCATAGCAGTATAATGGTGACACTGCTGCGACGTCATGGATACGGGCTGTTACACTTTTTTTTTTTTACTTCAAGTCGTGCGACTCAGACAGGAATCACACACACACGCTCATAAGCAGCGAGGTGGGGCTCGAGCTTCGCGAAGGAGGGCTGACCACAAGACTTCATCTGTATTCTGACAGCTCGCTCAGTCAGACCCAAATATAAGTGTGTGTGTGTGTGTGTGTGTCTGAGTGTGTGTGTGTGTGTGTGTGTCTGAGTGTGTGTGTGTGTGTGTCTGAGTGTGTGTGTGTGTGTGTGTGTGCAGGGTTTTGGTGTCCGCGCCTGCACTCATAGCTGCGTGTGTGTGTGTGTGTGTGTGTGTGTGTGTGTGTGTGTGTGTGTGTGTGTGTGCGTGTGTGTGTGTGTGTGCGTGTGCGTGTGTGCAGGGTTTTGGTGTGTGCGTGCGTGTGTGCGTGTGTGTGTGCAGGGTTTTGGTGTCCGTGCCTGCACTCCTGTGTGTGTGTGTGTGTGTGTGTGTGTGTGTGTGTGTGTGTGTGTGTGTGTGTGCGTGTGTGTGTGTGTGTGCGTGTGCGTGTGTGCAGGGTTTTGGTGTGTGCGTGCGTGTGTGCGTGTGTGTGTGCAGGGTTTTGGTGTCCGCGCCTGCACTCATAGCTGCGTGTGTGTGTGTGTGTGTGTGTGTGTGTGTGTGTGTGTGTGTGTGTGCGTTATGTAACACTGGAACAGCCGCTGTAGTCGATGCCGACTCGTAGCGGCAAAAACAAAGCGCGTCTTTATCTTCTGAAAGTTGTCACAGTTTCAGTTGCATCAGTTAGTTTTTTTTTTTCTGTTGCTGTTTTAACTGAAGGACAAAAAAAATGTGTGTATATAATTGTTTTTCTCGTTATCTCTTGAGCTCAACAAGCTGAGTTCTTGTTCTCCGTCCTCCGTTATGGAAAGTTCCCCTAAAGTTTTATTTCACGATCACAAGAACTCACTCTGTCACTTTTTATTTTATTTTCTGGTCATCATGACTTTTAAAATGTCCTGAAACTATTTAATGATCACATCCTTCTCTGAGCTACTGAGCCTACGTTACTCATCTTGGTGTTCATATCGCACTTTAAAGGTGCAGTGTGTAGAATTTAGTGGAGAAATGTCTTTTAATATTCAATTTGTTACCTTTGAACAGAGGTGTCAAACTCATTTACAATCAAGGGCCACATACAGATCTCATGTGGGACGGATCATTAAAAAGATGGAAGGAGGGAAGGAAGGAAGGGAGGAAGGACAGAAGGAAGGAAGAAAGGAAGGGAGGAAGGACAGAAGGAAGGAAGGAAGGAAGAAAGGAAGGAAGGGAGGAAGGAAGGGATAAAGGGAGGAAGGACAGAAGGAAGAAAGGAAGGACAGATGGAAGGAAGGACAGGAGGGAGGAAGGACAGAAGGAAGGAAGGGATAAAGGGAGGAAGGACAGAAGGAAGAAAGGAAGGACAGATGGAAGGAAGGACAGGAGGGAGAAAGGGAGGAAGGACAGAAGGAAGGAAGGGATAAAGGGAGGAAGGACAGAAGGAAGAAAGGGAGGAAGGAAGGAAGAAAGAAAGGACGGACAGAGGGAAGAAAGGAAGGAAGGACAGACGGAAGAAAGGAAGGAAGAAAGGACAGGGAAGGAAGGAAGGAAGGAAGGATAGACGGAAGAAAGGAAGGAAGGAAGGAAGGAAGGAAGGACAGGGAAGGAAGGAAGGAAGGAAGGACAGAGGGAAGAAAGGAAGGAAGGACAGAGGGAAGAAAGGAAGGAAGGACAGACGGAAGAAAGGAAGGAAGGACCGAGGGAAGGACGGAAAAAAGGAAGGAAGGAAGGACAGAGGGAAGGAAGGAAGGACAGAAGGTTTTTTATGGGTGTCTTCTGAGGTGTCCTTGAGAGCCTTTTTTTAAAACCTCATCATTACGACATCGTTTATCACGCTGTTAACAAGCTCAGGAAGGAGAGAGAGAAAGAGAGATACGATCAAGTTAATAAATAATGTGTAAATCCTATTTTTAGAAGAAGGCACAAAAACAAAAAGGTTAGAAAATGATGATGTAATTATGTTTCAACTCATGACTTCCAGGTAAACTCCAGACGCAGCTGTTTAAATACTTTTAAAGTTTATAATTAATTAATTAATTTTGCTTTTTTGTTCCACAGCAAGCTTTTTGGTGCCTCGTACAGATATGTGAGAAATATCTTCCTGGATACTACAGCGCCGGGCTGGTGAGTGAAACTACAAATATGGCTGTCTTAGGCCCTTCTGCCCTCACTCCTTCTTTCTTTCCTTCCTTCCTTCCTTCCTTTCCTCCCTCCCTTCCTCCCTCACTCCTTCTTTCCTTCCCTCTATCCTTCCTTCTTTCGTTCCTGTCCTCCCTCCCTTCCTTCCTCCCTACCTCCTTCTATCCTTCCTTCTTTCCTTCCTGTCCTCCCTCCCTTCCTTCCTCCCTACCTCCTTCTTTCCTTCCTTCCTCGCCTTCCTTCCTCCCTCCTTCTCTCTTTCTTTCCTTCTCCCACCTTCCTCTCTCTCTCCTTCCTTCTTTCCTCCCTCCTTTCCTCCCTCACTCCTTCTTTCCTTCCCTCTATCCTTCCTTCTTTCCTTCCTGTCCTCCCTCCCTTCCTTCCTCCCTACCTCCTTCTTTCCTTCCTTCCTCGCCTTCCTTCCTCCCTCCTTCTCTCTTTCTTTCCTTCTCCCACCTTCCTCTCTCTCTCCTTCCTTCTTTCCTCCCTCCTTTCCTCCCTCACTCCTTCTTTCCTTCCCTCTATCCTTCCTTCTTTCCTTCCTGTCCTCCCTCCCTTCCTTCCTCCCTACCTCCTTCTTTCCTTCCTTCCTCGCCTTCCTTCCTCCCTCCTTCTCTCTTTCTTTCCTTCTCCCACCTTCCTCTCTCTCTCCTTCCTTCTTTCCTCCCTCCTTTCCTCCCTCACTCCTTCTTTCCTTCCCTCTATCCTTCCTTCTTTCCTTCCTGTCCTCCCTCCCTTCCTTCCTCCCTACCTCCTTCTTTCCTTCCTTCCTCGCCTTCCTTCCTCCCTCCTTCTCTCTTTCTTTCCTTCTCCCACCTTCCTCTCTCTCTCCTTCCTTCTTTCCTCCCTCCTTTCCTTCCTTCCTTCCTTCCTTCCTTTTTAGGGCTGAATGATATCACCAAAATCTCTCATCATGATAACGATACCTATCAAAGCTCTGGTACGGTCCCTCTAACACAGGCTCAACTAGACACTGAAACATATGAAAAGGACTCCAGACCTCTGACCCTAACCCTAACCCATTTTATTTTGAAAGCAATAAGGCTCAAATGCAAAATCATTTTAAAAAGGAGGGGGGTGGGGTGGGGGGGGGGGGGTGGATATAAGTTCATTGAATGTTATAAAAAGAAAAAGAAAGAATGCTATGTGTATGTACTTATGTACTTTATGACTCTCGGGCATTTGAGAAATAAAAGTTACACAAAAAAAAAAAAAAAACATATTTCCGTTAAGGCTTGGAGACTCAGTTTTATAGACCAGTTTTTAAAGTAAAGTGCCGATGTGTTTACTTGTGCAATGAGGTTTAAGAACATTTATTTAAAGTGCTGGTGGATTTGTGTTCAGAGCTCCGATAGCTTGGCGGGAAAATTATTGCAAAGTCGTGTCGATCTTGCACGGTTACTCTGGAGCTTCCTTCCAGATGGCAAGAGTGCAAAGAGGTGGTAGGAGGAGAGGAGAGGAGAGGAGAGGAGGGGTCGGTCATTATGTCGGTGGTCTTTCTAACACACCAATCTGTGTAGGTGTCTTCTATAATGGGGAGAGAGACACCTATAATCTTCTCAGCTGCTGTCACTGCTTTCTGTGAGGACTTAGAGTCAGCGGCTTCACAGTTCTCGTACCAGACAGTGATTCAGTGGGAAAGTCACTGAGCCAGCCCGTTCATGGGTCGCTGCACCGAGCTATTCCCTCCGAAACTATGAAAAAAATCTAATCTAACTCGACCAAAACAAAAAACAGATAACTGGACTACCACTAGGTCTGGGCAATTAATAAAAGAATAATCAAAACCGACATTTAGAAACTTTAATCGGCATAATCTTGCTCATGTCAATTAATGGTGGTGTTCACTGTTGCCATGACAACAAAGGTTGCATATCTTTAAGGAATTTGAAAACTTGTCTCCAGTGATCATTTTAACCCAAAACCATGATCTTTACATGTTTCTAATCAAGTAGACATTAACCACAGCGTCACACCTTCACCCCACTGTTGTCCTCAAGTCAAGGAAGGAAGGGAGGAAAGGAAAGAAAAGAAGGGAGGAAGGAAGAAGGAAGGAAAGGAGGGAGGGAGGAAGGAAGGAAGGAAGGAAAGGAGGGAGGGAGGGAGGAAAGTAAAGGAAAGAAGGGAGGAAGGAGGGAGGGAGGGCGGAAGGAAGGGAGGAAATGAAAGAAGGGAGGAAGGAAGGAAAGGAGGGAGGGAGGAAAGAAGGAAGGAGGGAAGGAAGGAAAGAAAGAAAGGAAAGATGGAAGGAAAAGAAGACAGGAAGGAAGGAAAGGAGGGAGGAAGGAAGGAAAGGAGGGAGGGAGGAAAGAAGGAAGGAAGGAAAGAAAGAAAGAAAGGAAAGATGGAAGGAAAAGAAGACAGGAAGGAAAGGAGGGAGGGAGGAAAGAAGGGAGGAAGGAAAGGAAGAAGGGAGGGAGGGAGGGAGGAAGGAAGGAAGGAAGAAGGAAGGAAAGGAGGGAGGGAGGGAGGAAGGAAGGGAAGGAGGGAGGGAGGAAGGAAGGAAAGGAGGGAGGGAGGAAAGGAGGGAGGGAAGAAGGAAAAGAGGAAGGGAGGGAGGAGGGAAGGAAAGGAGGAAGGAAGGAAGGAACAGTCAGTCCCTAAAGATGTATGAGGGCAGCAGTATAAAATACAAAACTGAAGAAACTGAAAATACATAATTGTTCATCAAGGGTGGAGATAATCGTTAAAAAAGGTTTAAAAAAAAAAAAAAAAGTATTTAATGACTCAATTGTTGTTCCGTGTGATGAAAACTGTTGCTCTAAAGAACCAAACGATAGATATATAGTCATATCGATCCATTTACATACATTTTGGCTCGTCACTTCTGTTAAAACCTCTTTTTTTTTCTGTTTTTCTAGGAAGCGATCCAGCTGGACGGCGAGATCTTCTTCTCCTTGCTTCGGCGTACGTGTCCCATGGCTTACCGTCATCTCAAGAAGTTCAAGATCGACCCGATTCTCTACATGACCGAGTGGTTCATGTGCATCTTCTCTCGCACCCTGCCGTGGTCCTGCGTGCTGCGTGTGTGGGACATGTTCTTCTGTGAAGGTACATTTATGTCCTCGTCTGTTTATAACTGAATTAACGGCATCTCTTTATAAAGCTAGGAGTATGTGTGTCGTTTGCATATTGAACTGTTAGGGGGAGTGGCTTCCGGTGGCTTCCGGTCTAAGCTTTTCAAAATAAAACCTTTGTTATTGTGCGCTATCTCATTATAATTATTAAAAATCGTTTCCCCCTGATTTTATTAGTTTTGAGATCGTTTGGCCCTGAATCGTAATCACGATCAAATTTCGATTAATTGAGGAGCCTTAATTTGAATACTCCAGAGAACAGTGGTCAGGATGGGGCTTCAGGGCTCTGCAGACTGACTCCTGCATGTCTGTGAGAGATCAGAGACGAGGCGAGACGTGTATTAGAGAAAAGTGCTCCAATGAGAGAGAAAAGTAGACATTGAAAACAGAGCTTTTAATCAAGAATGGACACTTTTACTCCGCTTCAAAGATCAGCAGAGAGTGAAAACACAGGAGGCGTTCAGGTACATGGTTGAGCATAGGTCATCTGCGTTCTCGAAGCGCTCAAAGCTCCATGACTGGAGTTAAACGCCTAAAATGGAGGAAATACTTCAAGGAGCAGCTCAAAAACTGTTTGTCCTATCTGCTCTGAGTCCGTGATGATTGTGAAGGATCACTACCGACAAAACACAAATCTTTGGAGCAAACATAACTCACACAAATCTGAACTGAAGGCACAGAAAATATGAACGATCCACGAAGAGCTCAATAAGATAGATTCACTTTATTTTAGGATTTTTAAATGATGCAACCTGAACATGTATTTAATATTAGCGTCCTTAGCCTATTATGTATATTAGCAGTGTATAATACAATATTAGTTTCTTTCCCCTGTGCCCATAACACTCTTAAAACAGTAATACTGATAAAAATTGTATTTGTGTTGCACTTTTCATACACAACAAAAGTAGTTACATGCACAAAATGCTTCACATTTAATAAAAATAGTAATGATAGTAAAGTAAAGTAGTTTATAGTAAAATAAGCTGAAACAGAGAATAAATAGAATATATAAAATCAAGTAAAATACAACATTTTTAAGTGCATCAGTGTTAAGATGAATTGATAGAAAAGCCAATTTAAGGCGAAAGTGAAGAGAAAAGTTTTTAGGTTTTTAGGGAGTGTGTAGTTCTTTCTTTTTTTTTCACTATTTTGACAAAAACATAACTGAGGCTCGTCTGGTTTTGCAGGAGTGAAGATCGTGTTTCGTGTCGGCCTGGTGTTACTCAAACAGATGCTCGGCTCTGTGGATAAACTCCGAGAGCTGCAGGGTATGTACGAGACAATGGAGCGCCTGAGGAACATCTCACCCGAGTCTGTCAGAGAGGACATATTGGTACAGGAGGTGGGTCTCTCTCTCTCTCTCTCTCTCTCTCTCTCTCTCTCTCTCTCTCTCTCTCTTTCTCTCTCTCTCTCTCTCTCTCTCTCTCTCTCTTTCTCTTTCTTTAGGCTTCGCTGGCCGAACACAAAAGCAAAGACCTGCTTCTGTTTTTACTCAGCCACACGAGTTATGACTCACTTTGTCCTCGTAACACGCAGCCTGATAATCTCTACTTCCTCTGTCTGTCTCTCCTTGTCTGGTGTGTCGTCTTCGCCCCCCCCCCCGCCCCCCCTCCTGCAGATCATCGTCCTCCCGGTGACCGAGTCGCTCATCGAGAGGGAGTGCAACATCCAGGTGAGGAAGTGGCGGGAATCCAGAGGGGCGTTGACACACGAGCCGGTCCGCCGCCTCCACGGTACGAGGGCCATCTTCGAGTATAAGCGACGCGCCGCCGCCATCAGCTCCGGCGGTAGCTTCTCCTTCCTGGGAAGCTCGATCCCGCCGCCGGGACCCCTCAGGGCCTCGTCGAGCCTGCTCTCGCTTCCGGGCTTCCGCAAAAACAAAACCCCTTTCCACACCAAGAAGGGCTCCTTCTCCGGACCCTCGGGAAGAGAGTCGCCAACTGTTAGCTTAAAAGCGAGCCCGGTCCACGCCGCCGCCGCTCACAAACCACCCATTCCTCCGGGGGCGGGGCAGAAGGCGGCGGCCCCCCACGTTCAGAGCCCTCTGGTCGGGAGCGCCACCGCCTCGTCGCAGGGCGCTTCAGCTCCTCCGACTCAAAACACGACACCACCCAACACTCTCTCTCCCTCCCCGAGGATCACCTCCGAGCAGGTCACTCCCTCCATCCCCTCTCCGACCGCAAACAACGCCCCTCTGCCGCCGTGCTCGGACCCGAAGAAAGACGCGGAAGCTGCTTCGGCGTCGGCGTCCGAGGCGGCGAGCGGCGAAGAAGACGGCAAGAAAAAGAAGAGGAGCAAAGAAGACAAGAAGAAGGAGAAGGAGGACGAGAAGAAGAAGCTGAAGGAGAAGAAGGAGAAGGAAAAGGCCGAGAAGGAGAGGCTCAAGAAGGAGAAAGAGAGGTTAGAAAAGGAGAAGAAGAAAGGGGGGAAGAAAAAGGACAAAGGTGGAGGAGGAGGAGGAGGAGGAGAGGCTGAGGACAAAAACGGAGCGGCGGCGGCGGCGAGAGATTCGGCCTAGTTTTTCCACCCCGTCATTCCAGGATAATGAAAAGGGACACTGAACACACACACAGAATAAAAAGAAAAAAGGAAAAAAAAAAAAAAAAGGAGGTCAGCGGGGAACAAAAGACCCTCGAAGAAACGGAGTGATAAATAGAAAAGAGAAAAAATAAATAAAATGGGATGGCTTCCTGTGTAAATGCATCATTTCGAAGACTTAATGTTAGTCTATTGTGGACTATCGTGGAGAAAACTGGATTATGGTTTTTAATAGCACCTCGAGGGCGGAGGGCAAGGGGGCGGGGGCAGCAGGGGCAACTCTTCTTTTTGCCCCCCCTTTCTGCGCCCTCAACGCTTTTTCTTTTTTTTTCACTGAGTTTTAATTAAAATGGGACAAACTTTCCTCTTTTCTTTTTTTTTTTTTTTTGTGGGGTCAACTGGAGCACGAGCTGTGAAACAGAAACTCGCAGTCATTATCTCGTCTTTTTTTAGTTTTTTAAAATTGTGTTCGTTTTATTTTCTTCTTCTTCTTCTTTTTTTCTTCTTTTTTTTAAAAAAAAAACAACAATATTATTTGTAATCAGTTCGATGGCAGTTGGTGAATGGAGGAATTGTCACACAGCAGGAAATAGAAAAAATGTAAATATGTTTAAATTGAAGTAAGTAAAAAAAAGAAAAGAAGAAGAAGTACCTACAGTAACAGTACATAGGATTACCTGTTAGCACTCCATAAGCCCCCCCCCACCCCGTCAGTTCCCATCTGTGGATTTTAACTGGATGACTTGAGGCAATGGGGAGAAGAAGGAGGACAGAGGGAGGAGAAGGAGGAGGAGGAGGAGTAAGAGGAGTAGGAGGGGTTTGGGAAGGAAGAAACAAAAAAAACTGCCCCTCGGAAGTCGACTGAAACGCAGCAGGCACTGAAGACGGAAACGCTCGTCATGTCGTTGGATGTTGAGGATGTGTATTTATTGTCATGTTAAATGTCGTTGTTGAGTGAGTGTGTGCCTTATTAAGTAGTGTAGTGAAATGTTACTGTTTATATATGTGTGTGGCCTCCCTGTTCTCAGCCTCTTGCTTTTATTTCTTTGTTTTTTTTTAATTTTTATTTTATTTCTTTTAAAGTTAAACCATCATTTTTGATCCTTTTGAATTCTTTTTTTTTTCTCCCAAATTCTTTCTCTCTTCTGTCACTGGAATAAAATCCTGACAAGTGAAAAGGAGACGACGATGAGTAAAAAAAGAAAAAAGGAGGAAGAAACTTATAATTAGAGCCAGACGCTTTGTACTGGGTTTCTTTTTTTTTAAAATTTTAATTAAAGGACAAGTTCGTAATTTTTCCAGGAGTCAGTCAGGAGCCCAAATGAACATTAAAAGAGGTTTTGTGACTGTCTTCAATAGCTGAAGCTTCATATTAACTTCTAATATACCTTTTTAAATTATAATCCATTAATTACATTAAATGAATAAACAGGAGGAAGCAAGAAAAATATCATTTCGGCTCTTGACTGCTGCTTTAGGACCGATTTTAAAATTGTGAACTTGTCCTTTAATGGTTAATTGGTTTAATTTAATATATGAAGTATTGTTTAGTTTTTGTGTCCCAGACGAAACGACACATTTGGGAGCATTTTATTATTATTTTTATTTCAGGCTTCAGTTTATTATAATAAAGTCTCATTTTCTTTGCAACAAAATAAAATAAAAAGAGGTCACAACATTATCGATAAACATGCAAAAACCTCAGCAGTGACTATATACGCACAAGTCCTGCAGACCAAATGTCCATCCATCTGTTCAATTTAGTATTATATTTTTAAATCTTTTTTTTGCTTTGACGAACAAACAAAATCATATATATGCATTTTTTTTCTTTTCGTAATTTTAGCCAAATGTCAGTATGGGTTAAAAAAAAAGAAAAGAAAAGAAAAGACTGAAGTTCATTAACCCATCAGAATGTGATTTTTTTTTTTTTAAGTACATGAAGGATGATTTCTCTTTAATTTCTTTTTTTTTCCTTTTTTTTTTTTTTGCACTTGTGGTTTCGTCACTTAGCAACCACTGAAGTCGACCACTCCGTTAGTCGGTTAGTTAGTTAGTTAGCTCATTAGCTCGTTACGTACGTTCGTATATATTAGAGATCGAGTCTCAACGGGCCGGTTTCACTTCTGAAATCTGTGCCTTCTTTGAGGACATTTTTTTTATTTTTTATTTTTTATTTTTTATTTTATAGGAAGCCACTTGACTGGAGAGGTGCCAGGTGTGCCAATGTAGCATTAACCTCTGACCTTTGACCTTCGGGCTCTAATGTATTTATGTACAAAGTGGTTAATTTAATCCAAATATAGTATATTATTATTCTTATTATTATTATTATTAATTATTATTATTATTATTTTGGATCTGACTATTTTTCTATGTGAGTAAAAGAGACACCTGGTTGACTGGAAACGATGGCCGACTGCACACGGTGTAGTTTGCAGGGGGATCATAAAGTGTATTACTATTTTTAATTTTTTTTTAAATTTTTGTCTTTTCTTTTATTTGCACGTTAAATCCTCTGCTTTTACACAAACAGAAACTCAATGCATGTCTTTTTTTTGTCGCTATTGTTTTAAATGTTTTTTTTGTCATTGTTGGTCAACTTCAAAGCTCACGTGTCTCCGGTTTACTGAAGTGCAGTATTAAAAAATTTAAAAAAAAACAACATCAAAAAAAACTTTAAAAAGAAGAAAAAAGAAAGCGTGAATGGGAGAAATGGAGTAAGCGGAGGAAATTAAACTAGCCTCCGACTGAACAACAAACTTTTTATTTTGAGATGAGTGATATCTTTTTGTTTTGTAGACTTT
Organism: Scomber japonicus; assembly: GCF_027409825.1. Lineage (NCBI taxonomy): Eukaryota > Metazoa > Chordata > Actinopteri > Scombriformes > Scombridae > Scomber > Scomber japonicus. The sequence goes on from NC_070595.1 coordinate 24,500,022, forward strand.
TTTTTTTCTTTAATTGTATTTTTTGGGAGCTGAAGGTCTTAATCGTACTGTATGAAAATACTAAAGAGGGTGATTTTAAACTTTTTTGTTTTGGGAGATCTTCAATAGGTCTGTCTCACCGAGTTGTGTCGTTAACATTTCATGATGATGACTTATTATTATTATTATTATTATTATTATTACAAACTAACTTCTTCCCCCTTTAACTATTTACACTCAGTGTTTCCTGTACTGTAACATATTTAATGCAGCGGCACTGAAACCCTCCCTCCCCCACCCCTCCTCCATCAGTATATGGATGAACAGTGCCAGGTAGTTAGTTGTAAAAAAAGAAATTTAATGGCGGCAACAACAACAGAAATAAAAAAAACCCCAATGAATAATAAAAAAATTCAAAAAAAAACAACTCAAAATGCTCTTTAACTGTACTGTTTTTTGTAGTTAAGGATTAGAGGGACTCTTCGTGTAACTGTAGCCAAACATGTTCTCCATATTCACTGTTTTTCAACTTTGCAGTATTTCAGGTCTTTACCATAGCTGTCGTTTAAGTATATGACACACACACACACACACACACTTAAACACACACACACACACACACAACCTCTCTCTCCCTCTCTCTCTCTCTCTCTCTTCTATATTTTGACGCCAGTGCATTTATAAGGCACAGATTTAGTGTAGTATTATAGTATAGTGAGGAGAATCTATGCAAACCTTCCTCCGTCAATGACTGTTTTTGATAAGTGTGTGTGTGTAATGACAGCAGCACTGATTTTTGTTATTTTTTAAATTTTTTTTTTTTTGGGGGGGGGGGGGGGTGGAAATCAGGCGCTCAGTCAGCTCTGCAAGTTTTATCGAGGACGGGAAAAAATCACCGAAAAATCCTTCTTCTATCTATCTCTCTTTTTTTTTCTTTCTTTTTTTTTTTTTTTTTTAGGATCCTGAAACCTGAAAGTCGTTCCTTGATTTATACGTTTTTGAATTGGGAGAGACTCCACTGGTGCAAATATTACAATAAGGTTTTTTTTTGTTTGTTTTTTTTTTAAAAGAAGAAGAAAAAAGGAAGAAGTTTCAGCTGTTTCTTGTTTTTTCTCCCCATGCCGTTTGTCTTCTGTGTGTTTTTTTTAAGTTTACATGTCTCTCACTCTCTCTCTCTCTCTCTCTCTCTCTCTCTCTCTCACACACTCTCTCTCTCTCTCTCTTTCTCTCTCCCTCTCTCTCTCTCTCTCTCTCTCTCTCTCACACACTCTCTCTCTCTCTCTCTCTCTCTCACACACTCTCTCTCTCTCTCTCTCTCTCTCTCTCTCTCTCTCTCTCTCTCTCTCTCTCTCTCTCTCTCTCTCTCTCTCTCTCTCTCTGGCGAAAAGTGAAATTAAATCATAGCTAATTGAATTCATTCCTTCAGATCTACAACTGATGTATTTAATTGATGATGATGATGATGATGATGATAATGACATTTGTGATGAGTAATAAACCATAATATATTAAATCATCTTGCTTGTTTGTCTTTATTGGTGTTTAATGTTCAATTTAACTTTAATTTATATCTTCAGTTTGTTTTCAGAGCTGGAAACAACACAGAAATATAACACACAGTGACACTTCAGTATGTAGAAGTAGTGTATTTATAGTTATTAAAAGGTTTGTAACATAATCAAATGGTTGTAAATAGACAATCAATAAATCACACTTGATTTATATAGCACCTTTCATAAAGACTAGTGTAGAACAGATCAAGTGACAAAATTAAAAAAAGAATAACAAAGAACAAATTAAAGACCAAAATTGAGACCAATGCACACAAGAGAAAATAAGAATGTAGTAAACATATATGTATATATATATTATATAAAAGATGAAGTTTAATAAAAGCTGCACTAAATCTAGGTTAAGAAAGAGAATACAAAGACAGAAATGGTATAATAATAATATTAATAAAAAGCCATGACCTACTTTGATAATCAATTAATCACCAAATTCTCTGATTTGTAGCTTCTGAACTTTTTCTTAAATGACCGTTTGAATGCAGACTTTGACATGAAATTATGGAGCATTTTTATACACTATATTTGCTCAAGTTGATATCTCTTTATTATTGCTGCTTCTTCTTGAGGTCGTGTGTGTCTGATTATACAATAACATTTGATCATGTGACTGCTGATCATATTTATGGAGTCATTGTTATACATTAAATACAGTACTATGCAAAAGTCTGAGGCCTTAAGTACAATTTTAAGGTAATTTACTTGATTTTTTAAACTTCCACTCCTATACAAACTACATTTATTTCATTTTTAGAGTCACCTGATGGTAATTAAGCACATAAGTTTACTCCTTTTGTTGTTGTTTTTCATGTTTATTAATAAAATAGGGTCACTCTCTTAGCATCTTCATGTACTAATATATTCAATTTATTATCATTTTAGGGCAAGAAAAAACATATTTAAGCAGCTAAAACCATCATGTGTGGCATTCTGCTTGGAAATTGACTTAAATAATGAAAACATATTTGATGATAAGTGTGATATAATTGACCTGATGGCAATTAAGCACATTAGTTTACTCCTTTAGTTGTTATTTTTCATGTTCATTAATAAAATAGTGTCACTGTTAACATCTTTGTGTATTGTTGTACTACTCTTCTGACAAAAGATGGAAATATATTCAATTTATTATCATTTTAGGGCAAGAAAAATGAGCATATTCAACAATTTAAGCAGCTAAAAGCATCATTTGCTGCACTCTGCTTGGAAATTGACTTAAATTATGAATGAATGACCAAAATATGTGATATAATAAGTGTTAATATTCAACCCTGCAGGCTCTTGTTCCTACATGGAGGTGTAACAAGAAGCTCCACTAGATGTCGCTATATGTATATATATATATATGTGTGTGTGTGTGTGTGTGTGTGTGTGTGTTTTGGTTTTAGAGTGTGACTGTGTTTCCTCCCTTTAACCCCGCACAGAGCCACTGAACAGAGACGCTATTGTACAAAAAGGAAAAAAGAGATTTTATTCACAGTTTGTCCCTTTTTTTATTCTTTACAGAGGAAAGGCGAGGAAGAGTGGACACAGCTTATATAGAGAATAATAAAATAAAAATAAAAAGAGGTGATTTAACGGAGTCAGGAAGGAGAAGAGGGAAAGAAATCCGAAGAGTTGAATGTTTTCTTTCGGCTCTTTCCTCTCCTCCTCTCCTTCCTTATCTTTTTCTTTCTTTCTTTTTTTTAAAACTTTTCAATAGAAAAAAAGCTGTCGTCGCTTTAAGGAGACAACTTTTAAACTTTTAACCCCTCTCTCTCTCTTTCTCTCTCTCTCTCTTTCTCTCTCCATCTTTCTCTCTAACTTTGCAAATACTCTCCCTCCTCTCACCTCTTCTACACTTAAAAAAGAGGACATCTTCAGAATATGGAATGAAGCCCTCCTCATGTTTTCTGTCTTTATCTCTTCCTCTTCCTCCTCCTCCTCTTCCTCCTCTTCCTCGGATAATATTAATGATTGATGATGATGAAGAGAAGGAGAAGGAGGAAGAGGAGGAGGAGAGTTTTCAGTCACACAAACACCTCAGAGGTTGAAGTGATGAGGTCTCAAACAAGCAGACAGATATGCAGAGGAGGATGAAGAAAGAGGGAACAAAAGAAAAAGAAAGATAAAAGAAGAAGAAGAAAGAGAGAGCGGGAGAGAGGTGCTATGAGAAAAGTTTGTGGATAGAGATGATGTTACAGGATTTTTATTGAAAAACCATCGCTATATATTCCCCATAAGCAAACATAGAGCATCGGGCCTCGCGCGCGTGTCATTATGACACAGTCTCTGGTTCGAACGTGAGGCCGAGCACACGGAGGAGGGGGGAGAAGGGGGGGGCGCGTGGGGGGGTTTACACAGGAGGGTTGAGCATAGTGGAAGGAGGGGAGGGGGCAAAGGGGGAAGACAGAATAGCAAAAGGGATTTGATGTCTTTCTTTGTCTTCTTCTTTCTCTTTACTCCTCCTTCTCCTCTCCGTGTGTGATGACGTAGCAGATGTTCTTGTAGTCTACGTTGCCGGCGACATCTGGGGGGAAGGCGGCCCACATGTTCTTGATCTGAGGGAGAAGATGATGAAGGGGGTTATTATTTATTGGATATTGATCTATTGGTCAAGTTTTTATTCCCTTATTGTTAAAAGAAAGGTTCACAATTTTTCGAGACTGTCTTAAAACAACAGTCAGGAGCCCAAATGATCACTGACAGGTGGTTTTCTTCTTCCTCCTGTTCATATAAACCTTTAGATGATTCCTTCATAATGCACTTATGCATTACAAAAATGTATCTGATCCTAATATGAAGCTTCAGCCAACCATCTTTTTAGTGCCAAAGATTCTCTTTTTGTTACTATACTTCCACCACAGCTCAACAGGTAATCTGTTACCAGATCAAAGATCTACCTACTCTTAAAGAACAGGAAGAACAACAGTCAGGAGCCCAAATGAACATTGAAACATATGTTCTCTTGCTGTAATCATTCCTCCTGTTCATACTGACCATTAGAAGATCTCTTCATAATTAATTTACAGTTGTAAATGATGGAGGACAAAACCCAGTCCTCCTGCGCAAAAATGTATTTAAAAGTTTAATCTAATGCAGCTCAACAGGGAAACACTAAGAGGGAATTTGATGCTAAAAGGACTGTAAATGTGTCAGATATCCACTTGATATGATTAACTCACACTGCTGAAGCCTCATATAAGCTTCAGGTCAAGTTTTTTTTTTCTCAGTTCAACAATGTTTGGGCACCTGACTGTTATCTTAAGACACACTTAACAAACTGTGAACCTTTAGAAAACTCACTTCTAAGGCAGCTTATGTAACTAACTTAATCTTAATAAAAGTTCTGGCAACTAATAATCTTTATTTTAGATAATATACTGGAGAAGAAAAGTAGTATGTGATGTGCAAAACTGACATTTTTACTGAGGAATGAGGGCAAAACCTTTCACATTATCTTTACTCCAACATCAAGGAAGCTTTCATATTTAGATCCAAGAACAAAACTGACATAAAGACTAAGAAATTCACTTTATATCCTACTTAATTTCTCCTCCTTTTTGTAAAATATATTTAAAATCTTACAAATAAAAACTAGTCTGAGCTGCACATACTAAGAAATAAATCAATAAACTCATTCTGTATTTCTAAGCTTGTTAAATAAACTCATAACAGTAAATCTGCTCTATGTGTTGCAGTATATGTTGAATATTTCTTTGTATTTGTCCTTTAACAGCTGGGTGAGTTTACCTCCTCAGGGGTGAACCTGTCACACTGAGTGGTCAGAAGCTCCTCGAGGCTGGAAGAGAGCACACACATTTATGGAGTCAGTATCAAACTCATCCTACTTGGATATAGAGACCACATAAAATATGCTAAAAATAAAACGCTCACAATTCCTTCTTGATGGAACCGGTGGCCTCGGGGTCCAGGACCTTGAAGGCGCTAAGAATAACGTCCTCGGGATCAGCACCTGACGATGACGGAGGGACGAGGTAAATTAGCCATTACACAGACTGAGAAGTATTCAAAATAAGTAAAAATACTCCATTATATTTTATATTAATAAGTTAAAGTACTCAACATACAGATGAGTCACAATAAGTGCTGCATTATTATATTATTGGATCATTATTATTGATTTATTGATATATTTTAACTACTTTATGTTGTTCTTTGTATGTTATGTATATTAAAATGATTATAATAAACTGTCATGTAGCACTTTTTATACCCAAAGTTTAGATACAATTTTTGAAAATAGCTGGAAATTTACATCTGATTTAAGATTTCAAAGATTTAAGATCATATATAAACTTAAATAGTTTAAAATAAAGTCAAAAATATTGAATTACTGTTAAAGTAAAACATTAGTATTGAATATATATGTATTGTATATACTGTAACCTAATCTGTAACTTTTGCTGTAAATAAATATAATAAAATAAAATAAAAATACAACACTAAAAGTATAAAGTAGTATAAAATAAAAAGTATTGTATCTGTTTTGTTTATTTACAGCTATAAGTGTATTTTGTGTGTTTTTATGCTACTTTATACTTATATTACATTATAACATTACATTTTTTATATTTTCTTGTGTACTTTATTATATTTATTTACAGCTATAGGTGTATTTTATGTACATATTTTATGCTACTTTTCACTTTTATTACATTTCAGGGGGTTGTAATGTATTTTTGTTGTATTTTATTATATTTATTTATAGCTATAAGTATATTTGTACACTTGTGGTTGTACTTAGTTACTTTCCACAACTGCTGACTATCACTATCAGTACTTTTGTATTATAATCTATATTTTATTCTACATTTAATTCATTTAAAAAGAAAGGTTATTGTATCTAAATGTATTCAGACTCTCACTCAGCTGCTGCATCATCTACATTTCCTCCACGCTGAGTGTTATCTTATCCTGTCTTCAGCGGTTGATGTATGATGTAAGTAATTCAAAACAAATCCGAGCAATGAGAGCTGCTGAAAAGTGAGACACCCACCCTTCAGCTTCTCGCCGAACATGGTGAGGAAGACGGTGAAGTTGATGGGTCCGCTGGCCTCCTTGATCATGGCGTCCAGCTCCTCATTCTTCACGTTCAACTGGCCTGAATTCAAAAGACAGAGGGAGGGGAAGATCAGAAAAATGATAACACTGTGCTCTTCCTTGTGTTCTTTAATTGGTCTAAAACTCACCCATTGATGCCAGCACGTCCCTCAAGTCATCTTTGCTGATGATACCGTCTCTGTTCTGGTCAATGATTGTGAAAGCCTGAAGAGAAGGGAAGAGACGCCAGCAGCTGGGTTAATCACTTGAAGGATGCTTTTGGGATAAATGGAGGCATGCGGGCGTTTTTTTGGTCTACTAACGCAGCAGCTGCTTGTGGGTATCTTTAACACAGCGCTGTGCAAATGTTGTCAGAGGATATTGTGCAAGAAAGAGGCTGCACCCTAAAAGTCGGCCCTGGATTGTAGTGTCCTTGAGATGAATAAGGGGGCGAGCAGGGGAGCTGTGGAGGGGGGGTGCAAGTCTTTTCTTACATGTTAATTTGGGAAACTACATTAGGGAGCAGCTGTGTGATCTACCCCTGAAACTTACGTCTATGAAACTTAAGATAACCTCTTTGACTTGAGCTTGAACTCAAGTCTCTGACCTTTCCTGCCCACCTACTCACCCACCCATCATCCTGGCATTCAGTCGCTCACACACATATGCACACACACACATACATTTACCTCCCTCCAAGAGACACAAACACATTCCCCCCGCCGGCTATATTTCCATCTGTGCAAAGTGCTAAGATCACCCTAATCATCGTGTCATGCATTCCCTAAGTGGCACTCAAGACGCCTGTATCGCTTAACGCGGGAGGAATGTTTCCTCTATTCACAGTATACTATATCCCTTGGCTACGCTCTGATAACACACAGACACCATCATTATCCAATCTCTTGACAGCATGGCGGTATAAAATCAAAATTTCCTGACCTTTCTGAACTCTGGCACACACACACACACCGCTTTCAATTTATGCGTTTGGCTCTTTCTTTCTCTTCCTGTCAAACGTTCAGAGCGCACTTAGAGATAAAATGTCAGCTTTGGGAGCATGAAATGTATAAAAACTCCCCCTTCTCCCCTTCTCCCCTTCATATTCTTGTTTCTGTGTCACATGATCCCTTTGAAGTGTAGTTTGGACTGTCCCTGCTCCTCTGTGACAGCTGGAGGAGGTCAGAGGTGACAAAAATGTGGAGAGAGTTTCAGATGGTGTCAAAGATTTTTAGAGCTCCCCTCCTAATGACATTCTCATACTTATTAAATTGAGGAGATGAGAAGGAGTCGGGCAGGGTAGAGGAGGGGGAGTACGTTAAAATAGCAACGGTTGTGAAAATGGATCCAACCAAACCAAGAGCCACTTAACCAAACTCTAATTACGGTGACGGTATCCAAGATATTAAAACTAAAATTACACCCGGTTCTGAGGATCTACATCAGATCTCTCTACGTTTAACGATGCCGTGAATGATGCTCGTGTAGTAGACAAAAAAAAAAGGGGTGGTGTGTGGGAGGAGGTCTCCTGCAATGGAGCAATGGATGGAAGTGTTGCTGTTTTTCCAGAAAAACCTCACCTCCTTGTACTCCTGAATCTGGCTCTGCTCAAACATGGAGAACACATTGGAGGAGCCACCCTCTCCTGCTGCTGCCCTCCTCTTTGCCTTCTTTGGTGCCTGAGAGACGAAAACAAGGGGATAAAAACTTATGGTCAGCTTTGGCATCATTGTTGGATTAATTACACAAAGATTACAGAAGAATCTGGAGGAAATTAGTATGAATTTTGTGCAGCAAGGTAATGTTTAGCTTCTTTCCTGTACTATTAATCATCCCGTGATCCCTTTAGATTTTATCTTGTGATTTTTTGAGGAGGTCTTGACCCCCAAGTAGGGACTCTACCAGATCCCACAAGTTCAGGTGCAATCTTCAGGTGATATCACTACAAATATACAGGGGATCTTTTTGCATCTTTTACTCCAATCTGGCCCTGCAGATACTTGAATTATGCATGCAATCTCCTAATCTTCTAGACATTACCAGTTAATATCAATAATACATTACCCAACCCTAACCCTAACCCTAACCCCAAGCATCCTCAAAGAAATGCAGTAAATCCATGTTTTTAAAAATGTCCCAAAAGACTACTGGAAGTGATGATTTTTTAATGTCAAGCATGAAAAAAAAGTTTAATCCAATGAGGATGGTTTGATTCCAGTAGATGGATGCATGGGAACCCCCGGTACTCACCATCTTGAGACGGTTGAGGTTCGGATGGAAGGATCAAGAAAGAGAAGACAGTGTGAAGCCGCGTTAGACATACATCCCCGGGGGCTTATATACCCTCCTGCAAGCGGCCCAATCTAACTTTAGCCACAGCCTCAAGTTTGGATGGGAATAAAAAAGAGAGAGAGAGAGAGGGGAGAGAGAGAGAGAGAGAGAGAGAGAGAGAGAGAGAGAGAGAGAGAGAGAGAGAGAGAGAGAGAGAGAGAGAGGGAGGGAGAGAGAGAGGATGGTCAAGGATGATCTGATGGCAAAAGTGAAGGAGACAGAATGGTGGGAGCGGTGTATCACCTTACAGGAGATCAGAAATAGACCCAGGAGTCTTGGAATTAAGTAAACCTGATAGCTGAGGGACCACGCAGGAGGTTTTGCAGTCCCACGTGGACTAATAAGGACATTCAGGACATAGATGCTTGTTGGACCACTGGACAGTGTCTCTCCTTCTGTCCACCTCCGACCACAGCAGCCACTTGCACTTTATTTTTGGTTTGTGATGCCCATTGATGCAGCTTTTTTACCCTGTATGTGCACGGCTCAGCTCGCTTATTCCGAGTGTAAAGTTGTGACAAAGTGATGATGGTAATATCAAATTTGGCAGTTTCCCCTCGATGTAATGATGGAAGACGCTCTGAGGGAACATCATGTAAAAATGGAGTGAAAATCCTCCAAATCTCTTTACAGTATGGAAGAAAAAGCGGTTTGTTTGTTTTTATTAACTGGGTTAAAATAATAAATTTGTGCATGCTCACACAAATTTCTGTGTACATATATGTGTATATCTCTCGTGTCTTCTGTGATGCATTGATATAAATCAGGGGCGATTTATTAGACCCTTTTTTAGACCCTTGTCAGGGTTGCTCTAGCACCCCTAAATCTGATCTCAGTGCCCCTAAAAATAAACAATTATTGTATTTCTTTAACACTTCATATTCTGACTTTTAAGACAATTCTCATTAGGAGCTGAGCCCCCCTAAAGGTCTGATCCTACAATCTCCCCTGATATAAATGATTAATTTATTTATTAATTTTAATTTTTCTTTTCTTTTTTGTTTCATTTCTCTAATTATACTTCTCTTGTTCTACTCTATCATGATGATTTAGGAGTTATGTACCTATTACTTAACTAAATTAATGAAATAAAGTATAAAAACTAAGAAAATAACTATAATTTTACTTAAGGTTGCTTGAAAAAGTCAAAGTTTAAAGAAACCATTACTTAACTAAATTAATAAAATAAAGCATAAGAAATAACAATTTTACTTGTGGTTGCTTGAAAAAGTTAAAGTAAAAATACAGCTTTAAAGAAACTGTTGATACTTTTTAAGCCTTTAATTAACTGAATGATTTAAAAAAAATCTCTTCTATTACACCTGTTAAAAAAACTACTGCTCATCTTCATCATCATCATCATCATCATCATCATCAATAATGACTGATTTTAAGTTCATCATCCTTTATTGTGACTCAAAAAGTAAACTTTAAAAAAGAAGAATAATCAATCAATAAGTCAAACTTTATTTATATAGCACCTTACATACAGACAAGCATAGCTCAAAGTGCTTTACAGTTAGTTGACTGACAAGCTCATAATAATAAAGAACAAGTGACAAAATAAAAAAATACATAAGATAAATAAAAAAGGATTAAAAACAAGCCAAGAATAAGATTCAAAATAAATGAAAATTAAAATAAGAGTAAACTATTAATTAAATAAATATAAATATTAAAAAGAACTACTTTAGAAAATAGTCCACATAACATAAAACAGATCAAATCAATGTCATTTAGAATATATAATATATAAAGATAACACAGTTTTCCACAGATTCAATCTCTCAAATGTCAAAATGTTTTTTTTTCAAACTCAGACTGGTGAATATTATAATAAATACATATAATAAAGTCCTATTTTCTTATTTCTGTGTCCTATTTACAGTAGTAGTTTTCTCTCCTACTTTTTCACGTGAGGACAGGAGGCTGTCATCGTTAAATCAAAGACAGCATGCCAGACGAGTAAAAGCACCGTTAACCTCTGGCTACAAAGGTGTGTGTGTTTAGTGACTCTCAGTTATGTACATTTTCCCACCTGTTAACCCCCCCCCCCCCCCTTCCTCCTCCCTCCCTCCCTTCAACCCCCCTGCTTGCCCCCCCTCAACTCTCTTAAATATAAGGGGATTACTTGGCAGGGTGATGGCAGCAGGAATTCCCAGGAGAACTTAAAGGGGACAGCTGAGCTCGACCAAAATAGCTAAATAAACTGGACAGTCTGCCAGCGCGTCGGGGCCCTCGGAGCAAAATGCTTCCCTTCCTTTGTTTTTTCAGGTTTTTATATCCAAATTTAGCCCCCAGTTAATCTGTTTCATTAACAACTTTGTTAATCTTGTCTCATCTCGTCTCTCTTGGCTCTCCGGTCGTCACTGTTTGTGTTTCCACTGATCTCGTTCGCTCTGAAGGCCTCATGAGTCACGTCTCCCCCCTTTACTGGTTTCCACCCGAGCGGTAATTTGGATTAGACAGAGTTTTGTTTGTCTTAGGCGTCCTGGACATCCAGACCCCCCCCCCCCCCCCACACACACACACACGCCACCCACCCACCATCCGTCTGTTCCTGTTGACCTTTGACCCCTTGCTTTACTTGACTATCACCACCTCGTTGCTGCAGGAATGATATGTGTCTTTAAGGAAGAGCTTGTTTGCTCCTTGATGACATTTTGCAATTTTACTGTCATTTAAACTTCTCATATCAACATTAAGGTTTAAAGTATGTGTGTGAGCAATGGCTTTAAAGGGTAAAGCAACTAATTTTAACCTTTAACTCATCATATTCAAACACTAAATGTTGCTTCTGCTCCTTTGCCTAGCTTCCACATGAATGATTCAGTGGTTTAAACTATTAATTTAAAGGTTTATTTAAGCAGTCTGTCCCCTAATTTGGGAAATTAGTGCAAAGGTTTTGCATAAGAATTAAAAATGAATGAAATGAAAGAGATGATTATGACATTTTCTAAATTTTTATTGCATGTTTAAATGCAGTGGTGGAAGAAGTATTGAGATCCTTTACTTAAGTAAAAATACTTAAAGCAAAAAAAGTCAAAGTCCTGCATGAAAAAACCTATTTAACTAAAAGTGCATGAGTATTAGCAGCAAAATGTACCAAAAGTATTATCATCGTCTTTTGAACATTTATTAAAATGAAACCATGTGAGAAGTTTAGAGGGAAAAATCACTATTTGGTGGAGCTGTTAACAACTCAAAGACATCTGAAATGTGAGTCTGACTACACACTGCTTTTTGTAAAGACGTCAAAAGACATAAAGGTTGGAAAGCACTGGTTTCATCTTTAAAAGCTTGTTATATTATCCATTGTGTCAAATCTTCACCTGAAAAGTAACTAAAGCTGTCAGTAGAATATTTGAATAAATGTACTCAGCTAGTCCGCCACTGTTTAAATGCACCACACGCTCTTATGGGAGATTCGCTCCACTTATTTTCTATTCCTGTTATGAGTGACAAGTGATTCCTTAAAAGTATGAGAGCAAGCTGCGACATCTCAAACTCTTCACAGGTGTTTCAGCTGCTGCAGAATTTACAAGACAGTTGTAAAAAATTCCCAAAATGGTTTCACTTCACAATGTGTTTACAGGCTGCTATCATGAGCGTAAGTGCTTCCATACAGATGTGTGTACATTTCAGGGTCCGCTGCTGTAATGTGATAGGTCGTGCCACGCTCCTCTGAAGCCATCTATCACTTTTTAGATGATTGGTATGTCTGTCTGTAGGCTTGGGAATGTGGAGAAGCTCCCAGCTTGACCTACAGGAGGAGTTTCGGAAGTCACCCTTCAAGGAACTGACATGACACGGGAGATGTCAGAGTGTGTAACATATACTCTGGTATGTGTGATTACCTATACTACCATCAGGTTGCCCTGTTTTGTCATTCGATCCCTTCGAGGATAGGTTACATTGATCAACGTACAGTAAATTTACAGTTTAAAGGCCGATCAGATATCACCTTTTACTTTTGTCTGGCGCTGACAGATTGGGATTTAAATTGAAGGATAAAAGCTGCATGAACAATTTAATTATGAAGCTCATTACACTGAATTACAGTTTGTCACTGATTGTGTTGCTTTGTCTAATTAGCTCTGTAGAAATGAGACATATTGTAAAAACTCAAGCAAATGTGAGAGTAACTCAATTAAAGGCGCCTCGTTTTCTCAATCAGCGTGTCAGTTCTGACTCCAGCCGCATTCCTTTTGTCTCTCGCATACTTCCATCAATCACAGAGCTATTTCTGACTGAATCACACTGCTAAGATTACACTCTGTGAATCAGATCGCCCCGGCTCAGTTTCAGCTCACTTGTGCTCGCAGCGCCCTCTGCTGTTTACCATCCTCCACTGACCGACAGAGGAAGAGGCTGATGAGAGGCAGTGTGGAGCTACCAACATGACAAAAAAAACACTTCAAAAATGTGTAAATTCACAGGCATTTCATTGTTTTATGAAAAAAAGGAAAAATATATAAAATAAAACAGAACATTTCATGTAAAATTACACTTTTTTTATAGTGCATGAAGCAGTATTGCAGCATGATAAAGCAATATACTGTATTGTGACGCTTTATAAAGATCCTTTTCATGCTATAACAAGATATTTTTCAAGTTATTCTGAGATATTTGCTTATAATAATAATCTTCAACACAGCACTTCATCTCTTTATATCGCAAAACTTTCTTGTTATTTCACAAAATGAATTTTTTTTCTCGTTGGAAATTGATAAGTTGTTCAAAAAGAAACTTCTTTATGCCATTAAAACAATAAAAGGTTCCAATTAATACGTAACAAGAGATGATATTGTTGTTCTTGTTATTGTGTTCATCCGCTAGAAAAAGTGAAAAGTACTCTTTTTAACTTATACAGTCAATTAATATAATCAAATATGAGGAAGTTTTGTGATATAACAGGATTAACTGATGTGTTTTTACTTAGAATATGTTACACCTGCTAAACATCAGCATGTAAGCCTGCTCACATGACTCTTATTTGGCACCAGAGACGTCAACTAATGTGATAAATATGCCACATAATTGATTATAAGACAGTTTATGTCAACAGACTGATTTTATTTTTTCATGCAATGAAAAATATATAATACTCTTTACTTAATACTGCATCATAAAGCTTTCTTATGCCATATAGATTAAATTGTTTTTACACCACATCTGAATACAAAAGGGAATGCAATGCAATTAGCAGCAGGTATGCAGGTTCCAGTTAGCAGAGACTACATGAGAACAACAAACAGCTTTTTTTAAAACATTTTGACATGTCAGAGTATGACATTTTGATGTAGCTGCTTCAGTTTCAGATCCTGGTATTGTGCATTCTGGCTCACAGTGACGATTAAATAAAATGGAGCCATTGTTAATGTGATAAGAAACACTTGTGCTTTCACTATGACGAGTCCAAATGCTGTGACAAAAAGGCCTTTCTGCACACTATTTATTGTCTGAAGACCTCGTGTGCAAAAAGCGCAACACACCAGAGACACCAGCACTTCTCTATCTGCACTTCTGCACCTTTATGTGGAGATTTTTGTATCCCGTGGACTCTGTAAGGCCGTCTTGGCTCAAGCATATCAGTTTCTTTGTGAAATAAATCTAACATATGATGAAACTGAAACGGATTGTATGCAATGGGGGAATATTTAGCACATTTACAGATGTCTGGGTTTAGAAATCTGCGTTCTTAAATACAGTTTAACTCACAACAGAACAGGTTAAGTTCCCTTTTGACATACGTGAACCGCACCATTTCAGTTCCTCTTGAAACTGGCTGTTTTTTTCACCCCAGGTCGATGAGATCTCCATCACTCTGCTGCTCCTCTGTTTGTCGACTCTTCAACCACTCCTCTCTGGCTTTCTTCACTTCCTGGCCATAATATTCATGAAGTTTGCTGAACTCCTCAAGTGGATTAAAACCAACCAGAGGCCACTCGCCGTACAAAGGCGCCGGACCATTAAGTGGTGTGACATGAGCATTTCTCCTGTGCCACAGTTTGGGGGATTTTTTAGCAACCACCTTAGAGGGAATTGAACGTGGTTGTAAAACAGTGCTGGCGCTGAAGCTTCGCCCCTCCCTCACCACTGCTGTCGGCCCCTGCAAAGGGAGGAAGAGGCCCTGGTTCACCTGGGTTGTGGACTGTTTGAGGGTGCTGAGTGCAGAACTGGGACAAGATTCACCGTGTAGCTGTTTAGCTTCTGGAAAACAAGAGAAAAACACACATAATAATATATAATAAATATTATTTATACAGCACCTTTCATAAATAGTATGTATAAAGTAATACAATATAGAAAGAACAATTCCTAATGCAGGTAATAAGATAAAAAAGTAAAAGTAAACACATAAGAAACAGATTCAGAATATTCTAAGAAAAATGAGAGACAAAAACATGAGACCAAAGTTATTAAAAGCAGTGATGTGATGTGCATCCACAGTGAATATGATTATTACAATGGAGGTCAGCCACCACATCCTTAGAGAAATCTCATTTCCCATCACTGAGTATTTTACATCAAGCAGTGATCCCTTTCTCTATTGTTTGAACGTAACCTAAGTACATTTACTAACATACTGTAATTAAGTACCAATCTGAGTTTCCATTTCCATTGAGTATTTCCATTTTAAACTACTTGATATTTCTTCTGCTACATTTCTGAGGGAAATATTGTACTTATCCACCACTGCATTTTACAGCTTTTGTTACTTTTCCTTTGAAAATATTACATAAATGAACACATGATACGCTTATAAGAAATACAGCCTTTTTGTTGTGATCCCTTCTATTAAATCAGTGTGTATTTGTGGCCATGAGTTGTTAACATTTCCACCAAATAGTGTTTTTTCCCCTCTAAACTTCTCACATGGTTTCATTTCAACACATGTTTAAATGATCCAATATTTCAGCAGAAATCTAAGATTAGAGAAAAAGTCCAAAAACTGAAAACAGGTTTGTGTATCAGAACTTTGATTTTTTTTTCTTTCCCCTCCCATTTATCATCTCACCAGCCCTCACATTTATCTGCTGACCCTTTGGAGGGGCCCCACCCCTAGGTTGGGAACCACTGGATTAAACTAGCTAACTGTATATAAAGTAGTATAAACTAGCTAACTGTATATAAGTAGTGTAAACTAGCTAACTGTATATAAAGTAGTATAAACTAGCTAACTGTATATAAAGTAGTATAAACTAGCTAACTGTATATAAAGTAGTGTAAACTAGCTCCACCTCCAGCAGCTACAACAGTAACATGCTGCTCTAACACTGATGCTTCACTATTAATAATCTAATGATGTCATATATAATAATATATCAGTCAGAGGGACCAAACCACTACTTTTACTGTAATACTGCATACTACATCAGGCTCATAATTCAAAATCACAAAAATCTCTGTTAACACACCTTCATACTGCCTCCCCAGGTCTTTCATCAGCAGGGAGAGGTAACAGTGGCTGGCTGAGAGCAAAGCTTTCTCCCAGCTCTCTTGAGACTGGCGATCCACGGCAGCAAATCTGTATGTTTTGAGTCCAGGCCCTTCAAACACCAGGGAGAAGGAAAACTGTCCGTCAGTCTCCGAGCGTCGGACTGCACACCCTTCCAGGACGATGACCCCAAGCAGGTGTCGGTCAGCCGGTCGCTCCTGGTAGAAAAGCAGGTTTGCCTTCAGGACAAACCACCGCCGCTGGTAGGTGGCATTTCGCTCTTTCTGTGAAGCAACACGGCAGGATTATTACATTTTCTATCACATGAACGATTTCAAACTCCGTGTTTTTCCTCACCTTTTTAAAGAGATATCCTTCTTTATCTACTGGAGAGGTGCATGAAAGGTAATGGGTCAAAATCTTCTCATGGATCTTCATACCAACACCTGAAGAGAGAAATTCATCGTCAGCAAAAGATTGAAGAAACCTGTTTTTAAAAGATAACATCACAATTATTTGCACTTTGAGTCTCCTCCACTACATTTTAGAGAGACATACTATATGTTTTACTTTTACAGGTATAATGACAACACTTTTCAGAGTCAGACTTTGCAATAAAAAACATATGATACAGGCTTGATCTGGAAAGATAAAGTGTGGAGCACACAGTGACAATAAGAGCTTTTTAATAAGGTGTGGAAACTAATCTTTCCTTATAAAGTATGTCTTCATTAGAGCAAAAGGTATTATTTAGCTAATACGATAAGCTTATAAAACACAATGCATTGTTAAAGATGAATACAGCGGTTCCCATCTTTTACAGCTTTCTATAGTATCTGGGCCACCTTGTTACGTTTTGGATGTTCGTAAGTTGTTAGCAGGTCCACCAAAGAGAGATTTCCCCTTTTTAAAATCCTCAGATGGCTTCTCTTAATTAAATATTTGAAACCCAGACAGGTTTAATTATCCAAAAGTTTACAAAAACAGAGATATGTTTTATACATATTTATGTAGCAAAACTGTGTAGAAAGTTGTTTAAATCAACTCACCTTGACCAGCTTTAGAACTGAAATGCTTTATATATATTGATCAATCAGTATTAATGATCAAATAATGAAAATAATATACTTACATACTGTACATAAGTACAATTTTGAGGCAGTTATACTTTAAGTATTTCCATTTTATGCTACTTGATATTTTACTACTACCTTTCAGCTTTAGTTACTTTCATTTTTAAAAATACTACATAAAATAAGACACAATATATATCAGTAAATAACAGAATATATCAGTGACCATTTTCCAGCAAAATAAGTGCTTTTACTTTTGGTACTTTTTTGGCTGAAAATTGTTCCATTTTGTCTTGTTCGTTTGTTCGTCTGGTGAATGTGTGGAAAAGTGTACAAGATTTTAAATACAGACTGAATTAACAGAATTAAAACACAAATATTACAAGCTATATCTATAAATAAGCTATATGCAAACATGACAGCAATAAATCTTAGCAGCTAATACCAATTGAAACCTGCGTCATTCTGAATTTAGTACCCATATCATGAAGTTCTTGTGTAGTGACAGAACAGACAACAGTGACTCAGACTTACCTCTGCCAATCCTGAATCTCTCACAGGGTCACTTTACCCTCCCTAACACACAACATTACATCACATTATTATATTTCTTTTTGGTCCTCAAAACGTGAAGCCAATTGTTCTCTCTCTCTCTGTGGGGTTTCGACACATCCAGAACCAGACAATGTTTGAATCTATAGTTTCAGGTTACTACCACGGCTTCTCCCTTGGGTAGAAGAGGACGGACGAGTGTTGAAATATAAATAACTCGCCCCACTTCCTGGTAACAAAACCCTGACACATTATATTCTCTCTCCTCTACGCTTGAGTCTACCTTGAAGCTTGTGAATCGCACAGGGCCTTTACAGAGCAGTCGAAACCAACCCCCCCCCCCCCCCCCCCGCCTCCTCCCCAACAAGAATTTAGTGCTACCTGGAAGTGAGATGCTAAATGCTGACATTATCTAATTGCATCTGCCTTTCACTTCTGCATTTCTTGTTACTTTTCTTGATTTTACACAGGTTTTATTTTAACTTCTCATGGTGTGTAGTGCAAATGGCAGACGGTAGGCACCTCTCTTGAGATATAAACTTGTAAATATATATCTATAACAGCATAAGGTGCTGCTTTTTGTAGTATACTTGTGCACAGCTCTGCTCATGCTTCTCAAGAATAATGTTTGCATTAATACATTAAAAATATGTTCTTCTTCTTAACTCATGCCAGACCAGAGTGAAGTTACACGATCTCTTGCATGCTCCTCCGTTTCTTGGCTTATGTCTATTCCTGACGGTGTTTATCTTTTTAATCCAAATGGACCTCAAGGAATTTCTGATCTAAAAGAGTCCAAAGTGTAAAGACGCAGCCACAGGATCTTACCGTATATACTATAGGGCCCCTGGTACACAACATGTCCTTACAAGTGCTGATGTTAAACATAGATCAATTTAAGGCCTTATTCTAAAATGTAATTTTAGGTATTGCTGAAGTAATAACACTCATTACATATCATTAGAAATGTCTTAATGTCTTTTTTTGAAGATGAGCCAATTCTAACTAGGGCTGCATCTTCTGATTATTTTCATTGTCCATCAATCTGCTGATTATTTTTATTGATTGATCAATTGTTTAGTTGATAAGATGTAAAAATTTAAAGAAAGTGGGAAAATGCCCCATTGCAATTCCCATGACGTCCTCAAATTACCAGTTTCTTCCAACCAACAGTCCAGAAACACCAATATTTAATTTAGATTAATAAACAGAGAAAATCAGCAAATTCTCACACATGAGAAGCTGGAACTAAAGAACATTTTTGGCACTTTTGCTGAAAAAATGAATCGATTATCAAAAATGGTTGCTGACTATTTATCTGTTGATCAACAAATCAATTAATTGACTAATTGTTTCAGCTTGACTTAGGAAAAAAACATTCAGAAGTAGATATTCCTGAATTTACAGCATCATAGTTGAAATTTCAGCATTACTTAGACAGTTTTGAAAATTTTAGGACTGTGGAGGGTTTGCAACGTTCCTCCTCCAGCTGCAGAAAATTAAATTCACGTTTAGAGGATCAACAGACTCTTTCTACAACAGGTGGGACCCTTTTCATAATCAATCAGGATCATCTTTACTGGCCAAATATATTTAGACTGACAGGGAATTTGATTCCAGTAAACAAAATGACACAATAATCTTCAGAAGTAGACATAAATAAAGATTAAACACACGTGAAACTGTTTCTATGAACTGTAAATAGGATACAAATAGAGCAAAGAAGTGAGCAATACACAAACTAATGAGATAAATATTAAATGCCTTAAGAAATGATGTTATTTTGTATACATACAAGTATAGTAGGTGGTTATGTACAGTATATACAGCCTGTTCAGATATACCATAATGTGAAATGTATTGCACATTTTGTATTTAGTAATAAGTAAGTGCATAAGTAATGTGTAGGTACAGTGAGTATTATAGTGTTTCAGTGTTATTGCTCAGGACCACAGTGAGTTAACTGTTAATAAGTGTAACTGTGAGGGGGAGGAAACTGTTCCTGTGTCTGGTGGTTTTTGGTGTACAGTGGATCTGCAGCGCCTACCAGAGGGGAGAAGGTGGAACAGGTTATGTCCAGGGTGTCTGCAGTGATTTTCTCTGCCCGTCTCCTGACTCTGGAGGTGTACGGATCCTGGATGATCTTTTCAGTAGATCCGACTGTCCGATGTAGTCTCTAGTCGATCCAGAACCAGACAGCAGTGATGGATGTGCAGAGAACAGACTCGATGACTGCAGAGTAAAATTGGATCAGTAGCTCAGCTCCTGAGGCAGGTTGTACTTCCTGAGCTGCCGCAGGAAGTAGATCCTCCTGCTGAGCCTTTTTTTGATGACTATGTTGATACTTGACTCCCACATCATGTCCTGGTAGACTGTAGATCCTAGAAACCTGAAGGACTCCACAGCCGATACAGTGCTGATGAGTATGGCGGGGGGCTCCTACTGACGTCCGCTGTAATCTCCACAGTTTTTTTAAATCATCTTCAGCTCCTGTTCTATCACAGTTTGTAATCAATTATAGTTTTATCTATAGCCCTGATTTTACCTAGCTACAGTAGGCTAATATACATTATCTGTGGTTGGCCTGGAGATGCATCACTCAAAAAAACAGTCAGCCAATCACAGGAGGAGAGGAATGAGCAGTCACAAAACATCCCATCCCAGGCTGAGTGAGACAGAGAGGCAGCATCCACAGCTTTTACAGCTGTGACTAAGTGCTTTTTGACTATAGAATATGTAAATGATCATAAATAAACCACAAAAATTGGTCTTTGTCTGTTTATTAGAGATATTGGCCTATAACAGATATATTGGTATCTGTGTTCATGCCATCTGACATGTGCTGATAGTTTGGCTCTGGAGTCCAGGCTCTCTGTATGCAAGTGGTTGATATAAGTTGTTTTTATTTGACAAATTATTTGTTGTCCAATTTTTATTTGTTTTTGTTTTGTAACTGTGTTTGCTGCTGTCTTGGCCAGGTCTCCCTTGTAAACGAGATCTATAATCTCAATGGGACAAACCTGGTTAAATAAAGGCTAAATAAAATACATAAATAAAAAAATGTAAAGAAATTGGTCAAATTTGACCCTGAGCAGTATGTCAGGGTTAAAAGCCTGCATGTTAAAATCCTGCAGTCCCTCCACACACCACTTGATGGCGGTAAAGAGCCACGACGCCAAATAAAATACAGAAGAAGAATAACAAGCGAAGAAGAAACGAAAAACGGCCGTCGCTTTCAGTATGTTTTTCCCGCTATTTACGTTTTTATAAATATTATCGTATTAGTATAGCATAGTTTACACTCAAAAACAGCGTATAAAAGTTGTGTTGTAGTAGTTAACCAAACGTTATCTGGATTATTTAAATAAAAGCTCCACATGTCCTGCACGCTGCTGCTGAATGCTAACGTTTTTAGCCACAAAGCTAACGTGGTTTCTGTGTAAATATTCACAACATTAGAAATAAACCTGAAGATTTACGATTGCAGCTGACCTTATTTTGGATTGTGTCTCCCGTCTTTTTTTCTGTAGCACCATGCCGAAAAGAAAAGTGACATTTGAGGACGGTGCCGGTGATCTGGACCTGGAGGAAGAAGTCCCAAACAAGAAGGTAAACACTGCTCCACTGAGAGATAGTTGTTTATTAAAGAGAAATGGAGAACTGTGGAGCATCAGGAGAACATGTTGTGTTGTTAGTAGGATTAATGAGAGGTTATAGCTTCTAAAAAACCCCAAACCATGCCGTTTTATAGCAGCTTTCTGTCTTGTTTACTACTTAATTGACCTTTGCATAGTGTTCAGGGTCACATTTATTAACAAATGAGAGCTGTAAAAACACAATTTAAACGTGTTGTATTTATCATATTCTACAAAAATAATCTGTTAGATCATAAAATAGTGATTGTGGACGTCTTATTTTTCCGTAAGATAAATCAAACTGAAGGATTAATCAAACATTTTTTTTCTCAGCCATAATCATTCCTTCTGTTCATGCCGTGTTGGGGGAAATTAATTAGGATTTTTCTTCTTTCTTGTCCCTCAGATTTACCTTGCAGACTCTTGATAATGAGGGCTAAAATACAGGTTGCACCTTGTGGGAAACAGAGGCATAAAGAGCTAGTGGCATGTGTAAAAATGTGTGTTTTAGTGGTAATGGGACCTGCCATTAAAGAACGCGCCCAAATGAATACTGAAACAGGTTTTTCTTGCTGTAATCATTCTTCCTGTTCATACTGACCATTAGAAGATGCCCTCGTAATGCACTTTCAATGTAAGTGATGGGGGACAAAATCCACAGTCTCCTGTCTGTGAAAAAATGTGCTTAAAAGTTGATCTGAAGCCAAATGGGTCAAATCAAGTAGATATGTTTCAACGTTACAGTCTTTTAGTGCCAAAGTCCCTCTTTGTGTTACTATACTTCCACAACAGGGAAACACAAAGAGGGAATTTGATGCTAAAAAGACTGTAAATGTGGCAGATATCTTCTTGATGTGACTAACTCAGACTGTTGAAGCCTCATATAAGCTTCAGGTCAACTTTTCAATGCATTTTTAAACAAAATGACTGTGACCTGAGGCAGATTCTTGTCACATCATATTGTCACACATTGTCAATTACATGTTCTAGTTGCGTGCTTTGAACAGGTGCAGGATTGGACTCTTAACATTCTGCTTGTCTTTCTCTTCCTGTTGAACCAGACTTGTGAGGCTGTGAGCGGACCAGGCTCCAGGTTCAAGGGCAAACATTCCCTTGATAGTGACGAAGAGGATGAAGGCGAGGAAACACAGACCAGCAAATATGATATTTTGGCCAGTGATGATGTGGAAGGTATGCCCTGATATGAAGCATTATTTCTTGTGCACATATGATTTTTAATGTTCAAATTGTTTTGCCTAATACCAAACTTTTCCTCCAGGCCAAGAGGGGGCAACAATCGACTTTGACGAGGGAGTCTCTATTACACCTTTCAATCTTGATGAGGAGATGCAGGAAGGACACTTTGACTCAGAGGGAAACTATTTTGTCAAAAAGGAAGAACAGATTAGAGACAACTGGCTTGACAACATTGACTGGGTAAATTGCATTTTAAGGACTTTTTACTCCATATATGAACATTTTGTTCAAAACAATGTGGTATAATGTAAGTCTCCTTTTTTCCAGGTGAGAATAAAAGAGCAACCCTTCAAACAAAAGAAGAAAGGTCTTGGAGCCAAAAGGACGCGCAGAGCAGGTGATGAGGATGAAGCTGAGGAAGAGAAACAGAGAGAAGAGAAGCTGGCGAACAAAGATGATGAAGAAGAAGAGGAGGAGGAGGAGGAGATGGAGCCTGCAGAGGACCCCCTGGCATCCTACACACAGGATCAGCTCACCGAAGCTTTGATTGAACTGTTGCAACCTGGAGAGACGGTCACAGCGGCGCTCCGTCGGTTGGGAGGCCTCAGAGTACGGAAGAAGGGAAAGCTGAGGGAAGAGAGCAAACCCACAGAGGAGATGAAAAGGGATACAGAAAAGCTTGATAGGCTCACATCACTCGCTGACAGACTGGTTGCATCTGGGGTGTTTGGGATCTATCAGCAAACGTATGAAAAGCTGGCCTATTCACTGAAGAACAAGAGCAGCAAGAAGAAGAAGAAGGAGAAGAAATCCGGCGATGGTGAAGAACAAGATGAACTTGACATGTTTGGAGAGGAATTTGATGAGAAGTACACCGACACAGCGGAGGATAATGAGGACGAGGACGACGACAGAGGTTTCTGATTGTTACCTGTATTCCTGTTGTGGAGTCTTTTTTAAAATATCAAATATGTCTTTTTTTTAAATCCAATTTTGTCTTTTTCTCAGTGACCGAAGAAGTGATGTGGGAGTACAGATGGGAGAACGAGGATAAATCAGAAATCTACGGCCCCTTCACCAGCCAGCAGATGCAGGTATTGCCCTACAACAATTTAAAAAATCAGTTCTTTGAGTTTGTAGGTGACTTTTGTGAGATTTTGTCTGGGAATGCATGCATGCAAACTGTGGCTGTAAAAAGGGCAATCTACTATATTGTTGTTGTTTCAGCCTTCTAGTTTGGTAAGCAAATGTTAAAAATCACATGAAAGTGATATCCATCAGGGTGAAAGCAGCTAGTGGTGGACGTACTGGACTAATAAGAACTGAGTGTGTATTTTCTGTATAGAGACACAGTAAATCCACACTGTTGAACCAGTATAAGAGGAAGGGATTTACTGTCCTTGTACAGTAAATCCCTTCCTCATAAATTGGTCTCAGTTGAATTAACTGAGTTAAAACAGGAGCGTGATTGATGTGATCATTGTGTTCAAATGTGCACAAAATGTACCAAACCTATGATTAGCTTATGTGACAGTGTCGTCATAACAGCAGCACATTCAGAAACTAATCAAATACAAATCAAAGTTGTATTTAATTATTTTATTTAATGATTTTCTATGATGAATTTCAAGTGACCATAATATACTGTAATAATTTAAATCTGTACTGTAAATATTATTATTAATTTACTTTAATTATTACCTACATTGATTAAAAGTTATGTTTTATCACTGGGTGACACCTAAAAAAAAAAAAAGTTGTCATCACTATGTAGCGAGGAAGCAAGATGACAATAAATAAAGACATTTAGCAAATTCAGCAGTGGCCACTTTGATCATACTTAATTATGGCTGTTTTAAAACTGTGAGCACACTATAGATTCAAACAGAAAATAATAACTGTTATAGTAATTTTATTGGGTAATTTACACCATTTTGGATTTATAATGCGAATAAAATGTACCTGTAAAGTAAATCCCCCTCTGCTCCCATTACTAGTTGGTTTCAATTATTGCTGGGTTGCAGAAGGGGGGGGATTTTACCTTTTAACCTCAATCTCACCAGGTTGGTTTTAATCTTCTTACTGTCTGTTCTGCAGGGTTGGGTGGACGAAGGCTATTTCAGCAGTGGTGTTTACTGCAGGAGGTTAGACCAGGAGGGATCTCAGTTCTACAGCTCCAAGAGATTAGACTTTGAGCTCTACACATGATCGATAACCAGCATCGATTAAATGAATCATAATCATCACTTTGTCAGCATTCATGTTTCTCCTGTCTTCGTCTTTCCTGCCAAATCTATCATTTTCTGTACATTGTTTTTAAATAAATAAGTCATGTATGTGGTGTTGATTTAAGCCATTCTCCTTTCATTTTACTTTGAAGCTTAATTGCAGACTTGCACAGTGATAATACTTGTTTTACTGATTGCTGATTATACTTAAGCCATTATTTTATATACAGGCATTTATGACAGCGCTTCGGATCAGGTTTTACTGGCTTGGTTGGTTGATACCACTGGGTAATAGCTACTTTACATATACACACACTGATACACCAGTATTATCTCCCAGCACTTTTAAAAGGAAACAGCTATGCAATCCAATACGGCAGCTCTTCCTTACATTAAGACCTCATCAAAAAGTGAAAATATATAAGCTTCATAAAAACATTTCATAGCAGAGCTGTGTTGGGTTATGTTAGATTGCACAGGTGTTCCCAATAAGGTACTCGATGGGTGTGTTTTGTTATTTTAGAGTGTTTTGCATATACTCTAAATCTGGCTGAAGATAAACATCCACAATATAAACTGGACATAGTTGTAAGTGTTAAATATGGTTAGAGGTGACAAGGAAAATGCTGCTGTCTGTCTGCTGTCTCCACAGCTCAATATGCAAATATCCAACCATATTTAACTGTGAAATTGTGTACAGTGATGAAAGAAGCAATTCTTTCTTTTACTTAAGCAAAAGAAATACTGCATTATAAAAATACTCCTTTACAAGGAGTATCCCTGCTTAGGTAAAAATAGAGTAATGGTTGCAAAATTTATGTCAAATATTATGAGTATAAGTACTAAAATATGCAAAGAGTCTACATTATATTTACGGATACGGATACCAATTGAATACTTCATTTGACACCCATCATGTGAATAGGAGCATTACATTTCATAAAATGCCACCACTCCTCCACATCTTAATGTTTAGTCTTCAGATGAGTAACACTTTCAGACAATCACATGTCACCCTAAATGAAGAACACTTGCGTTGATGGGCTGATTGGTTGTGCGCAAGTCCATACAAATAGTCATATTTTCTAGCTCTGGGTGCACAAAGGATTGATTACAGGTATCATTTGACGAGAGGCGTTTTGATACTAATAGGTATAAATTTATTTCAGTGGATACCTTAAAGGTATTGAGTACCCAAACCAAGCCTTACACAGGGCCCCAAATTTCTGGTGCCACCCTTGGGTTGTGGGGCTGGACTGTGTGCATGCATACTGATATGAAACAAAACTGTGTGTGTGCAAAAAAGCAGAAAATAAATAGAGGTATAAAGACTGAACATGCAAAAAGACAGAATATATACTCACTGGACTCCTTATTAGGTGCACCTGTGCAATCTAATTCAATCCAATACAACAGCTCTGCTATAAATTCTTTATAGCTATAAATGCTTTATGTTTATTATCAAGGTCGTTGTAAATAAAAAATAAAAAAGTATTCACCCCTCTTGGTATTTTGCTTGTTTTATAGTTTTACAATATTGAATCAAAGAAGATTTAATGTGACTTTTTTTTTTAACAGTCAAGTAAAAGTACAAGTTCTCAGTAAACTGTACTTTCCACCACTGACGTCACACCCTTCGTTTAGCTGAAACCAACGTGGGGTCATTCGAGGATAAAAGAACGCGATGAAGCTCCGCCCTTCCTATTGGCTGGGCCGCTCACCATAACCTCATCGATGTCTTCTGTGATTGGATGGATTCTTCCAACGCTTTTCCGAGCGGTAAACTAACTCGGGCTGTGATTGGCCGAGGCGTCTCTCCGTCAGTTTGGATTTGTAGAAACCTAAACGGGTGCATATGCGGGTCGCTGCTGCTGTAGGGCGCCGTCCGTCCGTCCGGCGTGTCTTGTTTATTACGGTGAGGTCGGAATACAAACCCCCCCCCCACAGCCGGGCTAAACGCTTCTGGTAAGTTCGTTTAACATTATATAACTACAATAGCATCATTTGACCAAACTATAAGCTGACGAGGTGTTTAGTTTCTACTCAAAGACAGCGTTTAACCGTTAGGAAATATGACAGCTCCCGGCTACGACTACTACCTGGTGCACCACTGTAATGATACACACACTCGCCTTGTGTATGAATGTCGGCAAAACCTTAACGTTGTCCCAGTTACAGTAAAGCTCAAAATGTTAAAGTCACCCTCAGGTTTTTTTTTTATGGTAGCGTTTATACGAGTACGGACGTGTTAATATTGCTCGGCTAATATTTTATTTTCTCGTATAAAAGTTTGGATTTTAGGTGTTCATTCCAGCAAGTAAACGCCACCTTGTTTTTTTTGTTTTTTTTACACTCGATTGGAAAAAAAACATTTGCTATAAAATGTACACCTTTTCATTTTAAATCCCCCCCTTTTTAATGAGCTATCTTTAGCAGCGGTTTCTATGGTTATACGATGTAGCTAACTTTCCGTAAAATGTGACTGTAGCTCTGAGCAATACTGAAAAAAAATGGATAAAAACGATAATTGCTTGAAGATTGGAGACCAAGTGGCCTTTAGCCTTTTTTAAACCCTAAATCTGATCTCAGCACCCCTAAAAATAAATAAATAAATAAATAATAATTGTATTTATTTCCTAAAAAAATAAATATTATAATAATTATAATAAATTTGCCATGCATCATACAGCTTTAATTATTTTGTGAGCCTGTCTGTTAGACATAGGACAAACACTTATGCTTCAGGTTCAAATGGTTTTTATTTTAACAGGTTTAATGTATTTTGGATCGTTCTGTCATTAATATTGTTTCCCCCCAGGGTTCATTAACTATTCTCAGGCTCCTCTCTGTAGAAATCTGTGATTTTTTTTTTTTATTCTGAACCATTATTATTATACACTATAGTAGACTACTCAACTTAGTATTAATATTTATTGCTGTAATTTCTGTTATCCAGTCAAATGTGTAATTTAGCAGGGGGGGTTGAACACTTGCAGGGCATTGTATGTCATTGTATGTCTTATTCTTCTAGAATCGTCCCTGTTGGAGACAAAGGTGTTACGAATTTGTCTCTGAGCTAAGAATAATAATAATAATAATGATATAATGTTAGTTGTGATATTGTATTTATGAAAGTGGTTTCTTCAATTTACATGTGCATCATCGTTTCGACAGTGATTTATTTATTTTTTAAAAACAACAACAAAAAACGATTTATTCTCATTAGCAAATATTTTCTGGATGAATCAACTATTTGTTTGATCTACAAAAAGTCATAATATGGTTAAACATGACACATACAAACATAAAACCAGAAAAAATTAACATATAAGAAGCTTTAATCAGAGAATTTGGACTTCTTAACCCACATTAACTCAGAAAATGAGGTATAGTTTCATTTTAATGAAGATTGCTGACCATAATATATAATATCCATATGGGTAAAAATACGTGGTTAGAAGTTGGAATAATGTTGGATTAAAAAGTATAACACAGAATTGGGTGATGATTTATACCTTATGCTTTATAAACAGTCAATTTTGACCGAGGAGGACAGGAAGATAACAGGGAGGGTTAATTTATATAGTTGATATCTAATTAATTGACTAATTGTTGTAGCTTTAAATAACCAATAACTGTTATTCTTTATTGCAGAGTAAACCCCGTCCTCAAGAATAAAAAAAGTAAGTGAAGATTTAATTATTTTCAAAGGCTTATTTTAAAGTGTTTAATACTGATATGATATCCGGCATGTTTGTTCTTTTTTCCACTGTTATTTACAGAGAGAGAGAGACAGAGAAAGGGAAAGGGGATGTTGACTTATTCCTCTGACTTGCTCCCTCAGATAGTTTGCCCAATGGATGAAGATGCTATCCCCCCAAACCCTTTCTATAGTGCACCCCCCCACAGTGAACCTCCACCACCTCTCCTCTCCCTTTCCTCCATCACTCCCAGGTATAGTTCTCCTGGCACCATTTTTTTTTGTTGTGGTTCTTGCTTTTGGTCTATTTTTTCCCCCTCCTTGCTTTTTTTTGGCACAGACTTTTATTTTTTCTATCTTTTTATTTTTATGAGCTGTCTGATGCGTTGTTGAGGACTTGCAGACATTTTAGCCGACACCAGACCAGATATTAGTAAAAGAAAATTCTGTCATCGCAACAGCTTCAGGGGTCTAGTTTCATCAGGTGGAGTTGATCAAATATGATGTTGTCATCATGCATGGTGCAGATGTCTAATAACACTTAGTTCCTGTCCTGATATATAACAATAGCTTTAGTGTGTCCTGTCGCCAGCTGGAACGAGCAACATAAACTCTCTGACCTGCGATGTAGAAACCATTTAACATTCATTTTTAAATACTGGTAACATGTTTAAACAGCAAAAAGTTTCACTATGTTAAATGGATGCACCTGCACCCTTTAGTCACCTCAAAACCTTTGTAATAAATTCACAGAACATTTGGCAACAACTCGTAATGAGGGTGCAAAATTAACTCTTTAGTCCACTGACCAAATGTTGCAGAAACTCAATAGATTACCATTGTTTTATTTTATTTCGTTTTTTAGTAGGATAAACCCTTGAGATGTACCATCTCGTTTTCAATAGTGCCCTTAACAAAATATAACAAGGCAAAAACATTTAACAAAAAACTGTTGACAAAACAAACACATAATATCATAAAGACCAACAGAATATATTCAAAGAAACAAAACAAAATACAGCAAAAGCACAACAAACATACAGATACAGACAAGACAATAAAACCAGAAATAAACAATAGTAAAGCCTACAATTACAGCATAATAGACAGCAGGGACAAAAGATCATTCAGTATATAGTGTAAGTTTGGCTGGTGAGTGAATCCATTTGCATAATTTCAAACCAGCTTTTGCTTTGTGGCTTGTGCTGATTTTGTTCCCTGCTCTTAATGATCAGATTTAAGCAGATTTGGTGATCAGAAGTCTTATTTTAATCATGTATATTCCTGATTATGTTGCACCAGTATACAGTATGTTAGATATTGGTTCCAGTGCAAATATATTTCTATGATTCAAGACTGACGGTGTATATTTTCTTCTCTTCACTGTATCTGAAACAAAAATGCTGCTGCTGCTACTTTTGGGCTGATTGTTTTTCTGACATTTTGAAACGTTTCACAGCTGTGTGAATGATGGAATATCTGGCGGCGGCAGCAGAAAAAGAAGTCGTGTTCAAGGGATCAGAGCTCAGACTCCTAAAAAGAAGAGCGACAAGGACAGTAGCGCAGCTCAGAAACCAACCAGACAGGATTCGTCCCCCACAAAGAGACAGAGGGAGAGTGGGAACAGCATGGTAGTGGAGTGTAACTTTTAATGATATTGTTTAGACATTCATGAGTAATGAAATGAGTCACCGCTCACGCAAGCGTCTGTGCATCTGTCTGACTTGTAGGTGCAAGTACCACAGCCCAAGCAGCCGCGAGTTGAAAGCGCAAACTCACATGAAAAACAGGTCAGTCTTTTTTCTTTTCTTTTTTTTATTGCATTAAATATTCTCTGACGTCTGTCTGTCTGTCATCTCTCTTTGACCGCCTGTCTTCACGTCCTTGCTGGTGTGTGTTTTGTTTTTTTTCATGCAAGTTAAAGCTCTTGGTGTCTAATCTGTGCAGCAGCTGTACTGTACGAGTGTGTATGCCAACATTGAAGACCTGTACATTGAGCGGGGCGTGCGGGTTAATTGAGTGATTTAATCCTCCTTCACGGTCTGCTGCATCTGACACAGACAAGCAATCGAGTGTCTTAATATGACCCACTAAAGCTTTACAGTACGCTATTAATCTTTTATTGTTCCCTCTTTTTCTTTTATCATGCTAAATTGTAGAGGTGAACAAGTGCAAGTGGTATAGAATGCATAAGACTCAATGGGTGATCATGTTAATTGAGTGTCACTCATTTTAACTTCACTCACTGTAAATAAAAATGATTTTTAAAATCTTAATCTATTGGATAAAAGTCTTATTTTTGCAAGAGGGGAATGAATTAAATTGAGAAAAAATGGGAGTGGATAAATATGCAAAAATGCAGATTAATCATGAATGTGTGCTGCTTTATTTATTGAAATATTTATGCTTTTTTTTTTTGCAGGATGGATTTGATATTGGTGCAGCAGAAGATTGCCAAAATAAGTAAGTTTGATTGCTGTTTTTTTGCTCATTTAACCCTCACATACTGTTCATATTAGTCTCTACACACCATTAGTCATTAATAAATGTTTAATTTATCCACAATGAAGTGTATACTAGTTATAAAATATATAATTTTGCATTTTATTTTTGTATATTCAAAAATCAGTCACATTAGGAAAAGTCCACATAGAGGAAATGTGTATAAGGTGCTCAAATGTACAAATGGGTCAAAACAGTATGTAAGGGTTAATAATTTAGTTTGATATAAACGTTTCTGATTTAAACATTTTTAGTTATCTGGAAGAAACTGAAACTTTAGAATTTTGCAAACTTCAATTGTATTATCATATAAGGTTTAAAAGCAGATTAAATAAGGTTGACATAATGTGGTGAATTTTTTAAAGGTGTATTTAAAGTGCAGTCATGTTTCAGATCACATGTAATAGCAAACAATGAATGGAGGATATATATTTCAGCATTTCATATTCTTTTGAATTTGAGATAGTGACAGTTTCAGTTTTGTAATTCACTTACCCGAAAGGCTCATTTTCATTTTCTGTTTTCATTTTAGGCAAAATGATCAGAAAACCCCAAGAAAGATCCCGGACATAGTTGAGCAGTTAGCCGACAATACGACGCTGAATCACGACGCTACTAAATCTGACATAGACACAAGCGACGGACTGACTGAACAGACTGTTCTAAATACATCTGCTGCCAAAGGTTGGGTGATCGGCCCCTTGTTTCAGTCATTCAAATCAAAGATGGCCAGCTTCACAGAGATAGTTTTGACTCCAGTTAAGCTCTTCAGGGCTAATAGTCCTCCACCGTCCATGGAGCATCAACACAAACTGGAGGACTTTGTTGAGCCACAGACAGACATGCAGTCTGGAGGTGAAAGTTCAAAGCCAAGCAACACTTTTGTGCCAGAAGGACAAAATGAAAATGGAAATCTGGACCATAAAGTAAATCCGGAGAGTGCTTTATCTCAAACGAGGCTCTGTGATGGAGAAGGTGAACAAAAAAACAAGACTGTTGCTCTTTTACATTCTAGGAAATTAGCATTTGATGATGAATGTGCAATAACTGAGAATGAGACAAACTCTGTGCCTTTGCAACACAGTCCCTTAACCTGCCTTGTATCTGAGCAGGTGTCAGAACCTGTTGGGTCCGTTATTAGGTCCTCTTTCCTGTTACAGCCCTCCGTTGATGCAAGTGCCTCACATGAATCCCAGTTGGAAAGTGTTGTGGAGGAACAGAAAAGCACACTGCCTGCCCGGGTTAAACCACTGCCTAGAAGACGCGCAGGAAACAGATCTGAGTTTAAGAAAGTTGCCTCTAAGACTCTTATACTCGAAGTCACAAAGGAAGAGTCGGAGACTGGGGGGGAGCAGCTATTGCACCTTAATTCAGACAAATCTGATTCCGGTGATATCGATAAGACTTTGTCGTTATGTTCCTCGGCCTGTTACGCTCAGCCAGACACAGACTGGCTTCACCAGGACTCTGAGAAAACAGAGAGCGGCCGTTTAGTTCGACAAAGCCTCCGACAAAACCGCCAGAGTACCTTAAATAATTATGCTAATGAAGGCACTCTAACAAATCCCACTTTGGACACGCAACACCTCAACAACCTCGAATGTCAGCGTAGCACTGAAAGTTACCCAGCCACAGGTTTGGGGGGAACGAAGAGAACGGTGAAAGTGGACTGTCAATACCAAGACATGACGAAGAGGAAAAGGTTGACAGAGGACAAAAGAAATGGAGAGTTATTAAACGTGGCTTCAGACGCTGGCGAGGAGGAAATGCTGAAACCCGTTAGGAAAAGACAGGCAGCTACAACAAGAGGAAGTAGGAAAGGTAAAAATGGGCAAGAAACACTCGGTGCATTAAATGAAAAAGTATTACCCATGCAGACTGAATGTGTCTCTGATGCTGCAACTGTGTGCTCGCTGGTTAAAAGCAGTGAGAGCAATCAGAAAGGCGGCAGCAGCAGCAAGGCTAAACCAAGTGCTTCATGCAAAAGACCGAAGACAAAAACTGGTCTTGGTAAACCTGACGTAGACCTCGATGACAGAATGGATGTGGAAACCGCAGCGGGAGTCGCTTCTACAAAACAAGCCGAGCAGAAGCAGCTATCAGAAGTTGACGACCGTCTTTCGGATCTAAAAACACTCGAGAAATTAAACAAGTGCAGGAATATAAACAAGAAGCCACGGAAACAGAAATCACCGATCCAAGCAGCTACGACGACGTCAGACAGCGCTACCTCATCAGAACTGCCAGTGGAGTCGCTAGAGGTCACACTTGCAGATGTTAACGCCTCCCGGGACATCGAAAGAGACGAGACCTGGAAAACGGAGTCGAACCAGCCCACTAAGAGACTCCGAACAGATCGGAGAAGTCCGGCTACATTTTCTAGGTCACGTGGGGCCGAAGAGGCAAAGCAATGTAGCGATAGCCTTCACGTCCTAACCAAAGAGAGCCAGCCTAATGATGACAAAGTTAAAGTTTCTACAGACCCTGTTTATTTTGAAATGACGCCTTTTGAAAGTAATCAACCAGCTCTTTCACCCTCCGAAAGTAATTTAAACTGTTTTGTGAAATTAGAAAAATCACAGAATGTCGAAGATGGAAAAGAAATGAGTCCTGAACCCTCTAGCGTCTCTAGGTTAAGGTCCAGTGCGAGAAGGGTGAACAGTAAGCCGAGGAGAGTGGATAACCAAAGGAGGAAATGCAGGGTTTTATATAGCAGGACACGTGTAGGTGAAGAGGCGACAAACTCAGTCACCATGGAGGACGCAGACCTCTCTACGTCAGGTCTGCGACCGTCTGAAAAAACCAACAGCAGCTTTTCTAGGAGGTTGTTACGCAGCTACTCCTGCCCCGAAATCCCCTCACTCCGTTCCCATGACACACCGTGGATATCCCATCTTCACTCGCCGCAGCACAACAAGACTCACACATCGCACCATCACCACCACAATCATCATCATCACCATCATCATAACCACAACAACCACCATCACCAGTCCAGCACACACACTCCTTTCGTCCCTCACACTCACAAATCTCTGCAGCGGGCTCGTCGACACACCGTCTGCAGCGTGGAGGTGGAGCGGGAGATTGCCCCTCTCTGCCTTCGTAAGGAGGTGTACCCGTCCAGGAGATCCGCCCCATACGACGGCGTCTCCCAACACCTCTCTCCCAGTATCGCACTTTCTCCCAGCACTTCGTTCGCAGCTCTTGCTTCCTGTTTCCTTTCGAGCCCCCTGGCGTTCCTCTCCAAGAAAATCGATAACAGAGGAGCCGCAGCGAGCCCCGGCACTTCCACTCATACTATTTCCTCTCCCGCTGCCTCTGCCTCCTCCTCCTCTTCTTTGGCGTCTCCGCTGAGCTCCTCCACGTGGCACCATCCAGGATTCTTCCAAAGAGGCGACTCCTCTGGTGCCGCCATGGAATCAAGTAGCAGGTAACCCCTCTTTCTTCTTCTACCTGTAATAAAAAGGTGTTTTTAACTCATTGAAATGTGTCAGTGATGTGCTCATGTGAAGTCTTGGTTTGTTTTGCAGCAGGAGTCCGCTGGAGTGTAAGATCGAGAGACGACAACCGCTCGAGGAGGAGGAGGATGACGGCGAGGACACAAGCTCGTCCAGTCAGGAGTTTGAAGATGTCGGGATGAGAGAAGAAAAAGCTCTGTCCGATTCTGAAATCAAGGTATACATTATTTCACATAAAAACATCTCATACGACAGGTGTAACAAAACCTTAAATATATTTTACTTTTTTTAAAAAAAAGCTCATACAACTTTTTTTGTGTAATCTGCAATGAAGTGCACCAAAATGATTGCACTTTTACATTAGGTGTGATGTACATAATTTTATATATACCCTCTTTTGATTGTTTATTAGTCTAAAGAAGCAGTTCATTTAATGACATAAAAGCAGGGCTGCAACACACCATTATTTTCATTATCAATTAATCTGCAGATTATTTTCCCGATTAGTTTTTAGTCTCTGAGTTGTCAGAAAATAGTATGAAATGTGCATGATAATCTCCCACAGCTGAAGGAGACGTATTACAACAGTCAAAAACTCAGATATTTAATTTATTGTGACACATACAAGAGACAAAGCTTCACATTTGAAAAGCTGGAACCTGAGAACTTTTGGCATTTCTGTTTCAACCCTTAAACAGACAGCAGTAGAAAATGATATGTAAAAAATATAATTTGATGTTACCAGTTATCTCATTTGCAACTAAAGTATTGATATATTTAGGATTTTATGAGTTGTATCTGTATATAAGGTATAAAAATGGTCATAATGCTAAAAACTATTGAATGTTTTACTTGATAAAGTGATAAGTAGTGATACACTCTTGCTTTCCCTGATCATTAATATGACTTATACTAATTTCTAAACTGATTTTTATTATTTCTATCAAAGTATTGACCTAACACAATCTACCAATTCAAGGCACATACAATTAAACAACCACCTAAACCAGTCATGCTCCTAACAGGGTGTTAAAGATTATCAAAATAGTTGCTGATCAATGAGTTTCTTCTCATTAACTGACTAATTCATGCCGCTCTTAATTTTTATTGGTTTCAGTTGACTAACTCAGTCTAATAGAACAGCTCTACAATAAATCCCACCAGCGCTTATCATCTCATTTATATCAGTGAGAGCGAGTTAAACATTAGTAATATACTGCTCAATACTGTTTGTAGATTACTGAGATGAATCATATTGTTATGTTTGATGTGACACCAAATATGTAATTATGGGTCTTATGAATAAAACTGTCATGCATCACTTTTATTATAATGGGTGTTCCCACACACAGAGTTATAGTAGTACCGTAGTCTTGCAGTGTAATGAACAAACAATGAGGGCGATCGTTCTTGTTAAGGTCCTGTGATCTCGTTCGAGACGCATCGAAGAGAAACCTGAGACTGCAATGATCAGCTTTCTTTTTTTTACAGCTATCTTTTAAAGTTATTTCACAGAAACTCTCTGCTTCAGTTTCCACAGGAATAAAAAAAATGCGACTGCTTGTTGTCTGGTTCTTGCTTGCATATTTGTGTTATTTTTTTAACCGGGAACTGAATCTCTCGGGCTCAGTCAGGGGGTCGCTGGGGGGTCGCTGGGCAGTAAAGTCAGCTCTCATTCATAAGTTTTAGTCCATCGAGTCTCTGTGTTGAACACTTTTGTCATACTTTTTTGTCAATTATAAAAATATTAGGAACAAAGTGCTTTATTATATTCTGCAGCTTGAAATAAAAGCTTAATTAAACATTGTAAATCATTCATAGATTATATTTCAGCCTCTTAAAAAAATCTGATATTTCCATTTCCCAGATGGATCCAGGTTTCTATCACCTGGATTATACATCACTATACTATTTGTAGTTTGGTTATTACTATATGCTTTAATATAGTTAATTCACTTTTTTCATCATCTCAGGTGGTGAAAAAGCACGAAGAACGAGGAAAAGTGTCGTCCATCAGAATTCGGAAAACTTTACCCAAACCTCAGAACAACCTGACGCCGATGGGCCTCCCCAAGCCCATCAGGTACGTTTTCTTTCAGCGTGGAGGTTCAGTGCTAAAAGATCCACTCATTAGCTTTTCTGAGGTTTCAACCATATTTCATGGTCTTCATCAGCAACTGCACATGATATTATTTATACATTTATTTCTTTTGTGTGTTCCTACTATATTTCATTGAATCAATTGCTATTACTTATTCACTTACTGCTCATAAATGGGTCTATACTTCGTTATTTCTGTCTTATTGTAAACATATAAAAAATCAACATGTCAACTGATTATTTTTATTATCAATTTAAAGTTGTTGGTTATTTTATCGATTAATTGGTTAGTTGTTTGGTCTTTAAAATGCCAGAAAATGGTGAGTCTGCCCTACAACTCAATGATATTATTATACAAAAAAAAGAGAAATTACTCAGATTTGAGGAGCTTGAACCAGAGAATTTTGGCACTTTTCTTCCTAAAAACCCCAAAAGAAAAACAGGATTAGATCGAGGATAGTTGGTAAATGTAACTCTGTAAACCAGGTATACATGGCGAGTAACCACGATAAACTACCATAATTCCTTTGCTGCCATAAGGCTGAATAATAATGTCAAACTGAATATATTCTTTAGCACAAGAGGACAAACCAGTACAATGAGAGACATAACTATGATAGATAGATAGATAGATAGATAGATAGATAGATAGATACTTTTGTAGCAGTCCTTGGATTGAAAACAATAGAGTGTCTCGACTGGTGCGTTAGGTTTTCTTTTATTAAATCCACCAAATAGCAGGTGGACGTCAAGCAGCAACTTTAATTCATCGAGTCCTTACCGCACCGTGGAAACTGTATTGAAAACATACAACAACAAACATTTCACACACATGTTTTCACAGCGCACATCAATATTACATGAATGAAAGTTGATCTTTCACAGGAAATAGCTAGAGCTACATCCACACTTAAGACAACATAACACATAACACATCTCTAACTATCCAAAAGTAATTACTAAAAATACCCCCAAATTGTACTAAAGACAAATATATATGTAATGAATAATAATAAAATACTCCTGTGTGCAAAAAGTGCCTTGCAGTATCTAAAAAATATATGTATGTTATTCTATAGCCTATTTTTTAATACATGTTAGATAATATTCATATTGTTGGTTACCGAGTTTCTAAAAGGAGCTTTTCAGGTTGCTCGGAGATTCGGTAGATCACTATCTCTCACTCTGTGCAGCTGGGTCTGGGTGTGAACTCACTCTGCCATCGTTAACCACATTCACTCGTTTCAGTTTGACCTACTTTTCATTTTCAGTGAAAGTGACATTTCTGTGTCTCCTATCTGTCATGTAGCGACACCGACACGGACACATACAAGAACTCTCTTTTTTTAACAATTTAGATTATTATCTGTAGATAGCCTGAGCTCTGAATCAAGTATTGGTTTACTTTAGCAAGTTCACAGGAGATGTGAAGCAGCTGTTATCTGTTAGTGTCACCTGTGTGGCTGATAATTAACACTGGGATAAGTTACATAGATATGAGGTTAATAAGGTCTTTATAGATTTAACCTCTTGTCTCTTTGAGCCTTCAAATAAACAAACTCCTGCACTGATATTTAAATTAAGATATACCAGTTTATAATCAATAATCAGATCATTAATAAAAAAAGTCTTGTGCCTCTCGTTTGTAAGTAGGACAGTTTCTATCGGGTCACACTCTGACCTACCACTGAACGTGAATATATGTTGAAGTCAATAAACGTCTGTGATCTATAACACTCTGATCAATATACAGATTGATTGTAACTGTGTGTTGTGTTTTTTTCTCTCCTCTTTATGTTAAACGACAGGCTGAAAAAGAAGGAGTTCAGTTTGGAGGAAATTTACACCAATAAGAATTTCAGCAAACCCCCCGAAAGGTAAGTTTAATATTAAGCAACTTTTTTTTTTTTTCTTTCCCCTCTTTTTTAAAGAAATCTGCATTCACAAAATAATTGCACTTGTAAAATAAAGAATGAAATAACATATGAAATAACATTAAGAACAAATATACAACAGAACATGAAACAAGAATGTAATAAATGCATAAATAAAATAAAACAGAAGAAATAAAATAAGAAGAAAAAATGTAAAGATATATTTTTGACTAAGCTGTTTACAAGTCAACCAGATCAAACAGTTACTATTTATAACTTTAAGATGTTAAATGGTGCATATAGACACACAGACAGACACAAGGTATTTTGAAAACTCACAAATCTTTAACAAATATAAATACAGTCAAACAACATCATCATCACAGCTCCGTCACCTTTTCCCTTAAAGACTTTACAACAATAAAACATCTCTGACTTTGCACTGAGTCGTACATTTAAATCTTATTACAGGTCAGAGCTATATGTGGCTTTAAAAAGAAGTCAGAAAAACTTATTGCACTTTATTGCCCTTATAGATTATCAATACTATATTTATGTCTTCATTTGTTTTTAATTGTCTTAAATGTTCTTATGGCTCAGGGAGTGCTATCTTTATGTTGTTATATTGTTGTCTGACCTTCAATAAAATGACAATAAAGCTACTACTACTACTACTACTACTACTACTACTACTGTATTATTACTACTACTACTACTACTACTCTACTACTACTGTACTACTACTACTACTACTACTGTACTACTACTACTACTACTACTACTACTACTACTGTACTACTACTACTACTGTATTACTACACTGTACTACTACTACTGTACTACTACTACTGTACTACTACTACTGTACTACTACTACTACTACTACTACTACTACTACTACTACTAGTACTACTATATAAAGAGAGTCACAAACAAGACTAAAGGAAACTGTAGACACACAAGCACTGACACAGTACTTATAAAATATTGTGTTTTCATTTAAATTGTTGCTGCTAGTAGTGAAAAGAAAAATAAAGTTTGTCCAGAGGAAAGAAAATGTTTTTAAACTACATAAATCAAAAGCAGCTGCATCAGTTCACTTTTTTTCCTGTAAGTGCACAACAAGTCAAAATGATTCATCTGCAGGTGAATTTTTTTACTAGAAGATGACACCAGAGGAAAATGTTTTTACCTAAATACCTTCACTTTTTTTTACTGTTATTACACAAGAAGTACACCTCAAATTGTTACTGCTATTGTTTAAAAAAATTGATGCATCCAATAGCTCAAAAACTGCTGATATATTTAGATTTCTGGACTTTGTATTTGAATGAAAAAGTGATATTGGCGCATAATTAATAATCCATATCATAATAGACTTAATTAAATCACTGAAGTCATTGATTTTAATTTGTTTCTCGTGTTTCAGTCGCCTGGAGACGATATTCGAGGTGCCGCTCAGTCGCCGCAACGGCTCCGAGTCGTGGTTCAGCCAGAGGCGCGTCAAACGATTTCTGGAGTTCCTTGAAGTCGGCGAGGTCAGAAAACCAAAGAAGCCGCTCGTCGGTGTCGGAAAAACAGGGCTGTCGTCGACGTCCAGGACGAGACGAGGAGCTTTCCCGAAAGACGAGCGGTCCCTCATCGCACAAGACGTGGACTCGCTTCTCTGTGCCAAACTCGATCAGCTGAATTTGTGGTTGATGCACGATCAGAAAGACAGCTGACATTTGCCTCTCTCTCATGTGGCGACTATAAGGTAGCCATTAAAAAGAAAAAGAAAGAAAGAAAGAAAAACACTGCAAGAAATCATGCTGTCCGTCTGTTTGTATGACTTTCTTTTCTTTTCTTTTTTTTTCTAATGTATTTCCAACATGAAGATTCACACGTTTGAGTCTTCCAGCTCTTTGTCTCGGTCAGCACAATCAGTATATTTAAATGTTGTGGTGACAAGTTATTATTATTATTATTATTATTATTATTGAAGAATTACACTTTTTACTCTGTAGCATTTGTAGCCTGCAAGTTGAAGAACAATGCAACATTAATCCATACAACATAAATGTAAAGTTGATTCTAAAAAAAACAAACAGACACACAAACATGATGGTAAAGTCATGTCAAGTTTTTTTTTTTTTTTTTATTCACTATCAAACCTCAAACTTCTGCCGTCCATTTTCTTCTCCTCCCTCCTTCCCTCCTTCCCTCACTCGGACATTTTCAATCCGCAATAGCTGAAACAATCTAGAAACAAGTTGGCATTCATTTAACTAATTGTACAGGGTCATAACATTATTTTTTTGGTATATTCTCCGTTTCTTATCTCTCTCTCAAAAACTACCTAGAGTGTTTTTTTAAACAAAAACAAAAACGCACAATATCCCTGCAAATCAGCGGGATACTGCACCATTTATTTTTTTGATTTCAATCAAATGATGCAGAAATACAAATAATCATTTCTTTTGCACAGGTTTCATGTGAAAGAAAGAAATTCACATGAATATTAATGACCTTGCAGCATCATTGCAACTCATTTTTTTCTCTCTCTCTCTCTAAATATAAAGGCAGCTATTTTGTATTAAATGCTGAATTTAACTTAAAAACATGCCAGCAGGAGATTTTTGTAAATTCATTCACTTAACAAAAAAAAAAAAAAAAAAAACAACCATAAGAAAAAGTTTCTGTCCTTCGTAGCACAACGAACTGTCAGTTTATACTCC
Source organism: Scomber japonicus (assembly GCF_027409825.1). Classification (NCBI taxonomy): domain Eukaryota; kingdom Metazoa; phylum Chordata; class Actinopteri; order Scombriformes; family Scombridae; genus Scomber; species Scomber japonicus. The sequence goes on from NC_070595.1 coordinate 24,541,423, forward strand.
GCTCGGGACAGAGGCTTTTTAAATATCTGTTTATTTGTAACTTTCTAAGGCTGAAGAGGTTTTTTCTTTTTTGTTGTTGTTGTATGAAATGTATTAAAAATGTAATAGAAAGTATTTCTAATCAAGCGTGGAAGTGTCCAGAATCCACTTTTTCTTGTTGGTTTTTTTTACTACCTGTGGTTCTCATTGTGGTGTCAATATTTGTGCTTTTTTTGGGGAGTCATACCAAATTGTTAATGATGTTGCCTTAACTGTAAGATTTTTTTAAATGGATGTTTTGTAATTGGCGTAATTTGTAATCTATAATCTTTGCCGTTTTTTGTTTTTTTTGTTCATGTCGAGATGCTTCAAACAAACTCAGAGCACAAAAAGATGTTTTTTTTGTCATTTTATTATAAAAATGTTTTGTATAAAAGCACCATACATTTGACATTAATAAAGATAATATAGTAACGATACAAAATAATGCTTAACGTTTAAGAAGACATCGAGAACTGTAAACTTGGGGATAGCAGTCTTTTTTCTTTTTTTTTCTTCTTGTCTTTCATGTAACTTCCAGCCTCTCTTCTTGTCTTCACGGTTTGTGCAGCAGCTGATCGTCTCCAACAAACATCCGCAATCAGAAGCTACTGGTTGTGTTTCTAGTGTTTAGTTTTTCTTTTAAAGTCAGGCTCAGTCTTTAAAAGTGAGGAGGTACGAGATCAGCATCAGTAACAAGGGCGCTGAGACCAGAATGGAGATCCACACCACGATGGAGATGATGCCAAACTTTTTCGCCTGTTGTGAATACCTCTCAGCTAATGTTTTATCTCTTGTCGTCTTAGCCTGTAGAAGTAAGAAAAAAGACAATATATTGAGTTATTAGGGTTAAATAGTGCATTGATTAGTGATTGGTGATTGGTAGAACTGGTTGGTAGTCACTTTTTTTTTTAACTTTATTTAAATTCCTCCTAAGCTGTATCTTGAATAGAGGTTTCCCTTTCAATGGATAACGGAAACCTAAAGTGTCCGATAAGAATAGAGGTGGTCTTAAGCCAGGTTTATAGTACTGCGTCAACTCAACGTTATCGTGAACCTTTAGAACAGGGGTGTCAAACATGCAGCCCGTGGGCCAGAACTGGCCACCAAGGGGTCCAATTCGGCCCACTTTTCTTCCGGTCTTACTTCCTTCCTTCCATCTTTCCTTCCTTCCTTCCTTCCTTATTTCTGTCCTGTCTTCTTTTCCTACTTCTTGACTTCTCTTCCTTCCTTCCATCTGTCTTTCTTCCATCTTTCCTTCCTTCCATTTTTCTGTCCTGTCTTCTTTTCCTACTTCCTTCCTTCCTCCCTCCCTTCTTTTCTTCTTTTTTCAATCCACCTGTCTTTCTTCCCTTTCTTCCATCTTTCCTTCCTGTCTTGTTTTTTTCCATCCTTCCTTCCTTCTTGTTAATAATCCGGCCCACATCAGATCAAATTAGGCTGTATGTGGCCCTTGAATGAAAATGAGTTTGACACCTCTGCTTTAGAAGTTCTGCGTCGGGGTTTAATGACACTGCAATTCTTCACCAAACCACTAGGGGGTGTGCGGTTCCTGAAAGATTTATCGTGAAAGTCGAAACTGGAAAAGCCAAAATGCTGGAAATGATGCAGTGTGGACCAATCACAGCATGAATTGGACTCGGGATAAAATACGTCTTATAAATATTGGAACTCTGTAGCGCCTCCAATAGCTCAAAAGTAATAGAAACGTAAAAATGACAGATAGGAATGAAGTGGTCTTACTCTTCTTTAGTGGATTGTGATGTGTGGAGACCGTCAAATATGTCATATGCACTTGTGACAACCGTCCCCATCGTGGGGTTGATTGTCCCGTTGTTATTTTAATGGAGAAACTAAAACAATGGAGGCTATTCTTAAATACAACAACCTAACATATCAATAATATCATTTATCGCGATCATTTCTGGGACAGTATATCGTCCATCATAACCTAGTTATCGTGACAGGCCGAATGACCAACTTTTCTTTTTTGGATATCAATGGAGGTCTACAGCCCGGAGAAATAAAATATATAGGCCTAAGGATCTGCATAAACACACAGTACACAGTACTGACTGTAAGTAAACGTTTCCTTTAATACTTTAGAGATTTTTGGTTACAGATCTCCAGAATGACAAACGACCACGACCTGCCAGGAGTGCGTCAACTAAAGGTTAAATATCAGACACCATACGCAGTCCTACAATAAAAAAGTTTTAATAATATCATTTATCGCGATTATTTCTGAGACAACGTATCGTCCGATAAAAGTAGTTGAAAGTCTCATCTCACTCAAATTCAGAATATTTCAATACTGACCCTTTTTAACGGCGCCGTTTAGGGACCGACACCTAGTGAATGAATGCGACAACCAACCCTGTTCTCCACCGCATTTTAATTGACAGGTAAAAGAGGAAAAATCTGTAAAATAAATATACCTTTACTGAGTTTATTAAAGCTTTGATTCCGATGCAGGAGCATCCGCAGATGATGCTGCAGATGGCCAGTTTCCTGTGATGTTTGTCTTCGCAGCAGGACGCAGGGAAGCATGAAGGCATCCTGATCACTTGATGACGGGTATCGTTATTTTGTGCTTCGCCTGATTCAGCAACAATTTGCAACGGGACCTGTTCCTCCATCGCTACCTTTATCTGAGGTGAGTCTGACATTTCTGGGAAAAACAAAAAGACAAAGAAAGAGAGAGCAATTAATCTTAGAGTTTTTGTATATTTTGGTGTAAATGATCACCTATTTCTGTGTTAGACCCTTTTAGCAAACTTATTAACGAAGGTTTTACATTTATATTTAGAATTTATAGTCAATAAGCCCGATTTAAATGAAACTATTCTAAATTATTCCAGTGATTAATTATAAAGAAAGAGAGAGAGAGAGACAGTGCTCAAACTTAATGCCTTCCCGCCAAACGTGCAATTTATGTAAGTTTTTAATGACTTACTTAAAATGATGTCAGTGATTTATTTTAAAAAATGTCTCTTGATAGAGTTGTAAAGCTTTATGGGTATCTGAGCTGCTGATATATGGTCTTAACTTGGTTCACAGACTTGATAGGTTTGTTTGTTTTTTAAGATAAAGGGACTTTAATGAACTGGTTTCAACCTTTTATGGACAAACCCTGCTTTAGTCAATGTTTAGTTTATTGCAATTTAGGGTTACAGGTGAGTGTGATAACCAACTTTCTTGTGTGTTTTGTGTGGTCTTTTCAGGATTATGCAGAGATGGACGATCTCACAGTTGTTTTAAACTTTTCTGACTTCATCATATTGACATTGTGTCTGTTCATGCTCCTGCTGGCACACTCTTGGTATGATACCTCCTGCCAAAACAACACTGTGAACCTCGTTTTTCTTGTTTACACATATGAGCTAATCCTGATTGTGATTAAGCAGCTACGAAATAAAACTCACACCCAGAGTCATTGTTTGCTGAGGGTGTATAAGTATTGAAAAATGACCCTGAGTAAAAAAACCTGATCAGCTCGCACACATTTTCAACTCAAGTCTTAAAACAACAGTCAGGTGAACAACAACACTTTTTCCTCATTGTAATCATTCCTCCTGTTCATGCTGGCTATTAAAAGATCTCCTTCAAATGTGCTTTTCATCAGATTCATCATCAGATTATTAACAGTGAAGCATCAGTGTTAGAGCAGCATGTTACTGTTGTAGCTGCTGGAGGTGGAGCTAGTTTATACTACTTTATATACAGTTAGCTAGTTTATACTACTTTATATACAGTTAGCTAGTTTACACTACTTTATATACAGTTAGCTAGTTTATACTACTTTATATACAGTTAGCTAGTTTACACTACTTTATATACAGTTAGCTAGTTTAGTCCAGTGGTTCCCAACCTGGGGGTGAGGCCCCTCCAAAGGGTCAGCAGATAAATGTGAGGGGCGGTCAGATGAATAATGGGAGAGGAAAGAAGACACATTTTTTTGTCTAATCTTTGATTCTTGCTGAAAAATCACTATTTAGTGGAGCTGTTAACAACTCATAGACATCTGAAATGTGAGCCTGACTACACACTGCTTTTTGTAAAGATGTCAAAAAACAAAAAAGTTGACAATCTATAGTGTCAATGTTCATCTGAAAAGTAACTGAAGCTGTCAAATAAGTGTAGTGGTCGTAGAAAGTACAATATTTCCCTCTGAAATATAGAGGAGTGGAAGTATAAAGTAGCATCACATGGAAATACTCAAGTAAAGTACAAAAGTACCTCAAAACTGTACCGAAGTCAGTGTTCATTTGGACATCTGACTGAAGTTTTAGGACAGACGAGTAGAAGACCTTTAAATCTGACACTTTCATTATGACGATATACACTGGAATCAACCCGAGTTATATTTGGATGCCAATTCTGGTGTAAAAGGAAGTCTCCAGCCAATTGAAACTGATCTTCTTGTGTAATTTACTGTACACAATGCTGCTGCTGTGATTTATGGCGACAGATAGACAATCCCCCCTCAGTGCCTTTTGTTAAGTTTGTATTAATAGCTGATAAAAAGGTTTTTGTCTGAGCTGTACCTGCTACCATAATGTCTACAGCTCCCAGTTTTGTTTTTTTAAAATAATTGTCGCCTACTTGTCTTAACATGTTGAAGGAAATACTCAGATGTTTTCAGTCTTGCATGGGAACGTCAGTGTTTGGGGGTTTTTACAACATGAAACAGAAAGCACCCATTGAATGGCGTAGCATATGACACAATTTCAATTATTTCCTGTTGACTACAGAAAAGAAAAGAAAGCATTAGACACAATGTAATGTGTCCCCAGTGAACTCTACAAGAGATTAAAAAAAGAAAAAAAAGAGATCACACCCAAAAACCCCCTGCTTGTGAATTGATAGTTTTTTGGCAAGTTGTCACAAGGAAATAGTCTAATCTCTTGTTTTGATCAAAGAGCGGTATGCAACATACCAGCATATTCTCAATTGTTTGTCACTGTGAAAGCGTAACCAACAGAGAGTTTTGGAGACCGGGTGAAACCAGCCTTCAGTGTTTGGTGTTAGTTTCGTTGTGTAATATTAACACAAGTGGCCTGTGAATCATTTGTAGTGAAAACAACCTGAACGTGTCCTCAGATGTAGGAGCGTGTGAAAACATTAAATGTGTGATAAAACAAACAAAAAAGAAGAAATCTCACTCTTCTTATATTTGAATGAGCCAATAAAACCCAGATGTGACTCTTTAAACACAATTAAACCACATTTCAGAGTCGGATTCTTGATTAAAAGTACAAACCTGACACAAATGATCCAAATTTAAAGGCTTCTTTTGTATGGACTCCTCAGTTTCAACACACTCCAACAGGTGTCTTCTTCTTCTTCTTCTTCTTCTTCTTCTTTCTTTCTTTCTTTCTGTCTTTTTTAAAAACAGGATTACACTTTAAAACTTCTTCTTTTTTTATATGTGAAAGAGATTTCCTTCACGTGGTCAAATCCAAATACACACACACACACACTCTTCTGTCCTTGTAGTTGTAAGAGTCCAAACTGATAACAGATCCACAGCCAGCCTGTTTCTCCTTGAGCTATAAAAGTTGTTGAATGACATGACTGAGAGCGAGTAAGGGAGTTAAACTTGTGCAGAAACCTCCACGCCCATTTACTCTCCTCCTCCTCCTTTTCTCACTTCTCGCACCCTCCCACACATTTACCTAAAAAAAACCCAACTCTTAGGTCACTCGGTTACAGTAGTTCTCATATTCTCTTCCTTGGCAGGTTTCTTCATATCTTCATGAGTCACTGTGTCACAGACAGTGTTACAACCCCTTTTTTTTTTTTTTTTCACTGCTGTCCTGTTTCATGAGCCACATTCCTGAGAACTTGGGAAAGGTGTGTTAGCACTTGTCTCGCCTCGGGGGTTGAAACAGTCAAATCAGTAAACATGTTTTTGTTTTTTTATGCCTTTTAATCAGCTAATGTTGTGAATCCTTACTATTCTTCTCTGTGTCCAAGTGTTTCTATTCTCATACCACCTCTTTGCTCTATGACCCACTGATAAGAGATATTTGCCCCTCCATAGCTCAGTAATTGATCATTTTCTGCTCGCCTCCCTCCCCCACCCAGCTGACGTCACCCAACCAGCTGGATCTTTCCTCGTGACGACACAGAGCCTAGGAGGGATCGGCTGTGACTTCAATCCCATCGTCACGTCTTATTTCTAAATATGGGCAACAATAAACCGCACCTGTTTGGCATCACGGTTTCAAAGCTATAACCAGGGTTGGGAAGGTTGTTTTGGAAATGTAATTGGTTACAGATTACTAGTTAGCCTATTTAAAATGTAATAAGTAATCTAACTATTTCAATTACTTAATCAAAGTAATGTTATTTATTACATTTGATTACTTTTCTAATTTTCTAACCAATGTTTTCAGCTGTTAGGGTAAATGTTCCCATTAAGCACCAAAATCTAAGTTCAGGTGTTTTTCATGGATACTGACATGATTTAAAAGGGAGATCATTTCTTATAAAGCAACATTTATCTCATTTAAAATGAATTCATTAGTTCATGTAGATTTTGGAATATAAAATAAAGATATTTAATGAAAAAAGTCAAAAGTCTGTCATGGGCTTAATTGGTACTGTGACACCATTTAAGCCCATGTCTGCTCCAAATAAGCCCACATCATGATTTATTTATGATATATATATAAAAAATATTGATTTAAAAGAAATAAAGCAGCAATATATGTATTCAGTAACATGTTAAATATTAAAAAATGAGGAAAAAACCCTCCTGAGCAAAATCTTAAAGGTCTGACTTCAGATGTAACCCCCTTTGTAATCATCAACATTTTCATCAGTAACTGTAAATGAATTATTTCTCAGGAAATGTAATGGCTCACAGTTACATTTATTTGTAAATTACGTAATGTCATTATATGTAACTAGTTATTCCCCAACGCTGGTTATAATATAAACACTTCCTCATCCTCACTCAGCACGGTTTTAAATGATTTGTCTGTGAAGAGTCAGGACGAGTCAGAGCAAGACTGCGGAAAGGTCTTTTGATTTGTATCTGAACTCGGAGGCCGAAACAAAACAACCACAGCTATCAGATAAGACTCAGAGTCTGCACAGTAACAAAGTGATATGCATACCTCACCTTCATTCACACATATTAACCCTCCTGAGGAGGAAGGAGAGAAGGAAGGAAGGACAGGAGGATGGAATGAGGAAGGAAGGAAGAAAAGAGGTAGCTTAAAAGTAACGTAATAGGCTATTTTTGATACATCTATCTTTTTATTTACACCGGATTTCTATCTAATATTGTTCTCTAATTAAAATTGTACATTTTACAGTATTATTATGCTTTATTGTACATGTTGTTACTTTTATATTGTTATTTGTATTTATCTGTTGGTTCTGATATCCGATTGGAGATGAAGCTGCAGTTTTGTTCACAGAAACAATGACAGATATTCATAAGTGAGTTTATAATGATGCTATTTCCTCTTGATGTGTTACTCTAACATTTGTATCTGTAGTTTGTATGTGTGGCTGTTTAACATCATAGTTTCTTGTACAATACACTTTATTATAGGACACATATACAGTGAGTTTACAGCACCTCGTGTATATAACTGGTCTATAAACACACCAGGATGAAAAGCAGATGTAATGAAAGTTGTAATAAAGTGTCTACATTCAAGATAAAGAAGAAATATATTGACTGATAAGAACAATTGGTTTTGAAAAAGTTTTGATTTTTGATTTGTGAATATAACATTTGGTCAAAAATAATAGACAAACTAATTGAATATTTAGTGAATCCAAACAATAGATTTTTAAAGTTATGTAAAAAGAGGATATATATCAGCAGTAAAAACGTGATGGTTTACTCTACAGTTGTGTTTATACAATTTATTTATTATTTTGCCATTTAAAATATGTATGAGGGGAGAAATTATGCCTGTATAGAGACCATGATAAAAAAAAAAAAAAACAGCTTCATTTGGTCAATGTTGCTTTTATGCTCTTTTTTTAAATTAAAGGAAGCATACGTGAAAGCTATCACGTTATAACATGACATGCATCACGTTATAAGGTGCAACTCGTGTTTGAATGAGGAAGCTGTGTGCAGATCTCATTTCACACAATTGTGTTTAACCTTTAAACAGCCAGGAGTGGAAAATGACATCTAATATATATATATATATATATATTTACTTTGATGTTACTAGTTATTTCATTTCCACCTAAGTAAATATTTCCACAAATAATTTAAAAATATTTTGTATATTTTGGATTTTATGAGTGTATCTCCACCAGGATACGTTGCCCCTTATTAAGGTATAAAAAAAATTATGTCACGATTATTTTTATTACACATTTTTACTATTATTGTTCTGATTGTCTTTCTACTTATTATTTATTGTTCTTTATTCTTTTCTTATTGCTGCTCTTATATTCTATTTTGCTGTCCACTTGCTGCTGTAACAATGCAAATGTCTCCATTGTGGGACTAATAAAAGGAATATCTTATCTGATCTTATTTTAAGGCTGGATTAGTACCTCCAGGGGCAATTAATTATGAGCTGGGAGCAGGTACACTGCAATCAACCAAGTGCTGAAATACTGTCATTTCATCTCAAGGCGAGGTATGGCTCATGTATGGTAATATCAGATATAGACCTGTATATCACACACAACACATAATATTACTAAATGCACAGACAGAGTAATAGTTTTTACCCTTTACAGGTTCATCTTTCTTGCCTTTTTCTTGGCAAAGTCAGACATCAGGTGCTAAAAGTCACAAACTCAGACTTGAGCCATCAAAGAGAGCACAGAAATCCTCCTTAATGCAAATACGACTTTATTCGGTTACAGTCTGCGCTGTAACAAACTAACCACAGCACATTGTGACCTGTTGACCAATCGTCACCCAGCCGTCAAATTGACAAATATCAAGTCTTATGTCAAATCATAAGACTTGATTTTCTTAGAAATAGCTTTAAAAAAAAGTTTTCCATTTGAATCTCGTTTCCTGTATTTCTACATTTAGTGACAGCGGTGATACAAAATCCAGGCAATAATGAAGTTGGTTATAATGGTATTTTCTGCTAGAAAGTATAGTGTCACCTACCTAGACTGGACTGGATTATCTCAGAGAGGCCAAAGTATCTTTGAAACACAGTTTAAGTAATGTGAAAGCTGATTATTATTGGTGAAAATGCAATAAAGGCAGATTTCAGAGTTTTTTCATATGTGGACCACTTTAGACCATGCAGGAATAGATAGAAAACCAGTGATTGTCTGTGAAGAGAAGGCCATGCGGTTAAAAACTAATAAATAAAAACAAATTGAAAGTGGGGAGGAGACACAAAGTGGAAATGACGCCCCAGACTAACAGCATGTTATAACCACATATAGAGCCTCACTTCTAACAGATTAAAAGAAAAAATAATCACATCAGATAAAGGACATGATGTGTGCCCCTCTCCACACACCTGTAGCGGACCATTTCACGATATAGTGGTATTTGGAGCGCCTCTTTGTGACGCAATCATAGCCCCGCCTTCGAATCCCAGCGCACCAATCAGGACGCTCCAAGCCATGAAGGCGGAAAAACAACCCGGAAAAACAAAACAGAGGAGGACACGTCGGCTGTTTGCAGTAACACGCTCTCCTCAAACCAAATGGACTTTAACTGAATAATTCATATATAATTCAGCCCCGACATGGACGGAAGTGCAGGTGTAGTTTTGGCCACAGAGAGATATGGCCGAGCTGAGTCCTGGAAGTATTCAGTAAAAGATGGAGTGATGGAGAGGAGAAGAGAAGAGAGAGAGGGACAATCAAGAGGAAACTCTGTTATTGGAGTCTTTAAAGTAAGGGGTCTATAAGTGTTTCCATGCAGCTCCATACACAGTTAATACACTCCTCTCAGCTTGGTGTTTAAACATTTTAATATTTACTTTTTCAGAGTGTTTTTCTGCCTCAAGGATATCCAGAGAGTGTGAGTGAGGACTACCTGCAATACCAGTTCTGGGATACTGTTCAGGTACAGAAGATCAATGGTTTAAAGTAACTACATTTGATCAAATATTGTACTTTACTAGAATATCTTCATTTGATGCTACTTTATACTTCCACTCTGCTGCATTTCAGAGGGAAATATTGTACTTTCTACTCCACTACATTTATTTGACAGCTTTAGTTACTTTTCAGACGAAGATTTAACACAATGGATAATATAACAAGCTTTTAAAATACAACACATTGTTAAAGATGAAACCAGTGGTTACAACCCGGCCTACAGGAATCCTGGTGCAACATAAAGGAAGTTCATTGTTGTTCATTGTTCATCTACCAAGAACAATGAACAACAATGCATTTTGCAGCCCTTTTTAGGGGTTTTTATTTAAAATCCCTACCTTTGTCTCTCTAAAGAACTAAAGCTAAGCAACCTAAGCACAGAGAGACAAAGCACTAACCTAACAACTAATGGTAAACAAAAGTGCTGCCCACTCTGACCACTTGGGTTGATATTTCACATGAGCAGAACTTCCTACCACATTTTACACTGAAACATAACTGAAGGCAGATTGGTCGAAAGAGCCCACTGAAGCTGGGGGAAGCTGGCCATTAAAAACCACAAGTCTGAAGGTGGTACTCAATCAACTTCCTGGAACAATCTGTAGACTCACAGAGAGAGAGACTGACTACACTACAAAAAATACTCAGGCGACCTCTGGGTCATAACAACGTCTACAAAAAGCAGTGTGTAGTCGGGCTCACATTTCAGATGTCTATGAGTTGTTAACAGCTCCACCAAATAGTGATTTTTCCCTCTAAACTTCTCACATGGTTTCATTTCAATAAATGTTCAAATGATCCAATATTTCAGGGGGGGCCCCACTCCTAGGTTGGGAACCATTGGACTAAACTAGCTAACTGTATATAAAGTAGTATAAACTAGCTAACTGTGTATAAAGTAGTATAAACTAGCTCCACCTCCAGCAGCTACAACAGTAACATGCTGCTCTAACACTGATGCTTCACTATTAATAATCTAATGATGTTATATATAATAATATATCACTACTTTTACTGTAATACTGCATACTACATCACTCATAATACTGCAGTACTTTTAATGTAATACTGCATACTACATCACTCATAATACTGCAGTACTTTTACTTAAGTAGGATTTTCATGCAGGACTGTGACTTGTAAGGGAGTATATTAACATTTCTGTATTGGTACTTTTACTTCAGTAAATGTTCTGAATACTTCTTCTAGCACTGCATCAAACTGAAAGTCTCTCTTCTCCTCTTAGGCTTTCGCCAGCTCTCTGTCGGGGACTTTGGCCACTCAGGCGTCTCTTAAAGGTGTCGGGGTTGGAAACCAGGAGGCAACAGTCGCTGCGGCCACAGTCACCTGGTTATTAAGAGGTGATATATTAAAATATAACATAAATGACTCATTAATTGATGCAGTGAAAATTCAGGTTTATATATTTATTTCTCTAATTCATTTAAGAAAAAAACAAACAGATTTACAACACTGTTAAAGATTGTGTCTAAAAAGGGAAAATAGCATCAGCACAGCATTTCTCTTCCACTGCCAAATGTTGTTGAATTCATGATGTATTAAACTTAAGATAGCATGACAGTTTTAATGCCTCTGTTGGTGCCAAATATTTTTTCTGCAGGGGCTGAATTTGGCCCACGTGCCACTATTTTCCTACCTCTGCTGTACAAATACCATGAAGTTAATGGTTAGTGCTCTCCTGGCTAGCAGCAGAATAACAAACTAATATTTTCCACACAGATGGAACCGGCATGCTGGGGAGGATCCTCTTCGCCTGGAAGAAAGGGTGAGCTCATAATTCCAATAAAAGTTTTAGGAACTGATGAACAGAAACTCTGGATTTGTGCTACTTTGATTCACTGATGATAATTACTCTTTATAAGAGCTGTTAACATTCTGCAGAGTCGTTTTTAAAAATTCATCTTGGTAATTAAGTGTCAAAAAATACTGAAAAATTAACGTTATAATTTCACAGAGTTAAAGGTGAAATCTACAAATGTCCCGATTTGTCTGATCAGCAGCCCTAAACCCAAAGATGATCAATTTACTATCATATAGGACAAAGAAAACTATCAATTGATCACATTTTAGAGGCTGAAACCATCATACTTCTGCTTAAAAAATTACCAAACCAATTATTTGATTATCAAAATAGTTGTTGATCTACTTACTGATGATCAACTTATTAATAAATTGACTAATTATTGCAGCTCTGCTCTTTATAATCAACACATGTTTCTCTGTTTCAGGAGTAAATTGGACTCTGAGGCCAAAAAGTGGAGGTACGCATGGTGTCCAAAAACTTTAAATAATATGATGTTTATTGTGACAATCATAAAAAATGTTGATGTTTTTATTCGTCACCAGACTTTTCGCTGATGTTCTTAATGACATCGCCATGTTCATGGAAATATTGGCTCCATTCTTTTCTCCTTTCTTCACCATGATTGTTTGCACAGCAGGAATATTCAAGGTAAATAAATATTAATAACTCAAGCAAGATTTTTTTCAATATGGGATCCTTTTATTCTGATGTGTTGTGACTGAACAGACCTGGAAAGTAGGTTTAAAAAAAAAAAAAGTCTGCTTCACCACCCATTTTCCATTTTATCTCCCTTCTATCTTTTGTTGTTGTTACTATTTGCATTAATTAGCATAAGCAGAGATATGGGTGTAGATCACACTGCAGGAGTCAGACTACACACTTTAAAACCGTGATAGTAAAGTTGTCGTAAAGGTCCAATGAATTGATTACCAAAATTATAATTGCTAATTATTCTTTGGACAGATTAGACACAATTTTACCTAGATTGTTATGTATTTATTACTACACTTAAGTTGATTTAAAGGCCCTACAACTTTTTTCTCAATGAGCTTCTAACTATAAGGGATGATTTCCTGGTTAAAAATAGAAAATTCAGCTAAAAGTAAATCTGTTCAACCTTTTTAACATGAGATATTTCTATATTTCTATACATCTGAGCCTCTTCTCACTTTTGGAGTCATGTTTCAAGTTTGGAAAAAGTCTGATGTCATTCATTTCTGTGCACCATTAGGATTCAAGCAACATTTGACAATATGATGACAATTTGTGGTTGTTACTTAAAAAAAATCAGATCTGATCAAACCAGAATCCAGAAAGTCCCAATGAAGCATATTAAAACAGTTTTTTAAGTGTTAAACTCTTAATAAATAAAACATTGAAATTGTTGCTTATTTAGTTGGGAATATTTACTTCTTTGTAGAAATACTCAATATTTAAAACTTTAACACAATTTATTGCTCATATATATTTCCCTCCTCTAGTCCATCGTTGGCGTGGCGGGTGGAGCAACCAGAGCGGCTCTGACTGTTCATCAGGCTCGAAGAGACAACATGGCCGACATCTCCGCCAAAGATGGCAGTCAGGTACTTTTAGGATTTAACTGAAGCTGTTAGTTCATGATGGAGCAACACAAGCTGAACTCTGATATCTTGTGATTAATAAGATACAGAGGGACACTTTCTACCATTCATGTGCGCTTCTATATCTATTTCTATACTAAAATCATTAAAATACAATGGAATATTATCATTCATGTCTCTGAATGGTTGCTGCAAAAGGGTAAATTTCACTCTTATTTGCCTCCGTGTGTTTTATTTCCTGCAGGAGACTTTGGTGAATCTGGCTGGTCTGCTGGTCAGTTTGTTCCTCATTCCTCTTGTCACTGATAATCCAGCGTAAGTCGAATAAGAATCAAACATATGAGTAAATAAATAAATGAACTGTACTGGGAAAATCCACCTCCATTTCCCGCCTCTGTTTCTGCCCCCTCAGACTGACTCTCAGCCTCTTCTTCCTCTTCACCATCCTTCACCTCTTTGCCAACTACAAGGCCGTCCGCTCGGTTGTGATGGAAACGCTCAACGAGGCACGGCTCGCCATTGTGCTGCAGCAGTACCTGAATGACAGGCGGATCCTGAGTCCGCAGGAGGCCAATCTGAGAGAACCAGTTTTCTTAGGTAATAAAAGAGTCTGATTTTTATTTATATAGCCAAATATTAAAAATCACAAATATGTCTCAAGGGGTTTGTTTTACGACATACGACATAAGTATTATGAGCTTGGTGTAGTTAAAGTATTGCAGTCAAAGTAGTGGTTTGGTCCCTCTGGCTGATGACATCATTAGATTATTAATAGTGAAGCATCAGTGTTAGAGCAGCATGTTACTGTTGTAGCTGCTGGAGGTGGAACTAGTTTACACTACTTTATATACAGTTATCTAGTTTAGTATTTTAAAAGCTGGTTTTATTATCCATTGTGTCAAATCTTCATCTGAAAAGTAACTAAAGCTGTCAAATAAATGTAAGTAGAAGTAGAAGTACAATATTTCCCTCTGAAATGTAGAGGAGTGGAAGTATAGAGTAGCATTAATGGAAATACTCAAGTAAAGTACTTCAAAATCATCCCTAAGTTTTAATATATCTGTGCATTTAGAAATTATCAACCCTTTTTTTCACTTTTTTTCCAGAGTTCAGGAAAACAGTGCCAATCAAACTTGGTGTGAGGCTGCAGGAGGTTGTTCAAAGGTAATTTCACATGCATGTTATGCTTACATGATACAAAAATTAACACATTATAAAATATTGATGTAATTTGACTTATTTTGTAGTCCAGAGGAGCTTAATCTGGCTTTGAAGAACAACAGCAGTCCTCACCTCTTAGGAGTGAGAAACGGTATGTCAGGATGTGAATCCTTCCTCCTCACACATACATAAAATGTAAAGTTTGGATGTATTTTATCTTCTGTTTCTTTCTTTCAGGCTGTGTCTGTGTTTGTTTGGGACCAGACGCATCAGTACGAGATGAAATCAGAGCAATGTGCCAGGCTGTGTGGCTCCGCAGTATGTTGAGCCCTGAAACACTAAAACAAGGTGAGCATTTACCTCCATTCATTTTCTTCATTCACATTAACAGAAGTTACGTTATTTTTAGACATTTAACATCTTTATTCTGCTCTCTCAAGATCATTGGGAAAAGGTGCATGAGAGTCACAAGATGATGGAGACAATGTTCAATCAGTTTCTTAAAGGTGAGCACATACACAAACTGTTTTAACCCCTTCACAGGTCATGAGATTTATTTAATTTAATATGCTGCTAACTTCATTTACAGGTGTGGAAGCTGCAGGATGGGACATAAACCGAACTCTGCTGGACTGGGATGAGTGGAGGGTCGAGTGGAAAAGAAAAAGCAACTGAGCTGTGAAACATCTGCAGCTGTTTCTTATTGTTTATATAATTTTTGTTAAATGTTTATTAAACAATATTACTCTTGAAGGATTCATACTGTGTTTAAATCTCAATTGGTGTGATGAAAAATCTGTATATAATCTGTATATATTTCTATGGGGATATTTTAAGGGTTCATACAACCATAAAAAAAACATCTGGGCCTTAAAAGGTGCTTGAAAAAGAATCAAATCCAAATAAAGTCATGGAAATCGATTCCATATTATGGTGACCAAATGTTTTATCTTGTTTTGTTTTGTCTTTTATTGAGTTATATATCAAAGCACCCCCTCTCCCCTCCAGAAGCAGTGCTGCCTAGCGTGTGCCTATCAATAAAGACACCACAACATATTCCATATTGTCTATAAGGGGTTGTGAAACAAAAATAATGATAATGATGACTGCACAATTGCATCACTTTATTCCCAATTCAGTATATAATCTAAGCATTTTCTTGGAAAAGAAGTGCTTTTGATTTTGTTATTGACGGGCATAATGAAACTCAACGGGTCTTTGGTTAGGGTTTAACATGGTTTTTATTTGATTTTGCTCTTTACAAATAAAAATAAAATATAACTGACTGTCATTCCATGCATGTCCATGTGGTGGCGCTGTTGAGCCTCCATAACCCGTTAAAAAACGACGAAGAAGAACATCAAGTTAGCATAGCAGATATAAACATGAACACTTAAGGAAGAGAAGAAAGAAATACTGATAATAAAAAAAAAAGTATACTTCTTTATACTGTCTAAAACTTTATAATGATTTTAGACTTGCTTCGTCGTTACTCTACAAGCTTTTAAAACATGCTACGAGGTTGATGTTTTCTTACTGATAGCTCGAAGAACAACATTATTTGTAGTTTTTTTATACGAAATTTGAACCTAAATTGTGACTAAAATGGGGCGATATAAATGTGCCTACAACTGTGAAAGCTCCGGTGAAACTGACATGAAGTTTTTCAAGTGAGTATTAAGTGTGTCTGATCATTTTCTGATTCAAAACATAGCATGAGTTTCAATATGAATCACGTTTGCCTGGGATTTGCATTTGTGGCATCATGTTTTATTGTTTTAAAAAGACACCACATTAACTATCTTACATTAGTCTGCTTTCCTCATGTGCTGAGTTTATTTGTACAATGTAATATTACTAATTTATAGTCAGAAATGCAGTCGTTTTCATCAGACTTGGAAAGATACTGTCATAAAACAACATTGCAGTTTTATTCTGATTACTTAAACACTATCTTAGAAACCATGAGGCTATTTTTCAAAGCTCTACACACTAACCACAAAACCTTAACATCAAAACAACCAAACATACATCTATTATAAAAGCAAAAAACAATGATCTTGCAAAACTCTTCAAACTCTTTCAAAACTCGTGTTTTTACGTCAATACAGTCACACATAAACCATCATTTGAATAAACACACAAAACACCAACTACACATTGACAATATTAATGAAGGACACTTGTGACTTTTGCTTTTTTTCTGTGTGAAGGTATGTAATAAACACACATTTAACTTAGATTTGCATCTGCTTACATTACATATGACCCAGGTTGCGAAATAGCAGCCTGTGGGCTAAATTCGGCCCCTGCAAGCAAAAATATTTGGCCCTCTGACTATCATAGTTGATGTCAAAACTTTGACAAAGCTTGTTACATCTAATCCTGCCCCATACACCAGTAGAGGCATTAAAACTGTCATGCTATTTTAAGTTGAATAAACCTTCCAGAAATTAAAGTTTAATACATGAATTCAACTACTTTTGACAATGGAAGAGAAATATTGTGTTGAAGCCATTTTCCCCTTTACATCCAATGAAAAATTCTGAAAAAGGTGACTCCTGACATATGATAATATCCATTTCTAATGTCAATATAGAAATGTCTGGAGCTTTAATTCCAATGTACACGTTCTTTCTTGCTATTATTTATATAAAGTTGAATTGCCAATATGAAACAGTCAAAATATAGTCACTTTTAAATAAAGTTCACTGTCCTCCACTCAACATTAAATAGCACATATGAGGACTTTGGTTCTGTATTGTTTTAACAAGTTTTTTTTTTGTTTCTTCAGGTTTCCGCTGTACAACCAGAGAAAACTCAAGAGATGGCTCGTCAACATGAAGTGGAAGGACTGGACACCGTCTCGCTTCTCCGTGCTGTGCAGCAATCATTTTGAGGAGCAGTACATCGACAGGACGGGCAAATCTGTAACGCTTCGAGAAGACGCAGTTCCCACCATATTTTCATCCCCTGACAAGACACAGAAAAGGAAGGTTTGTATCTAGTTACTCGGTTTCAGTGGTAAAAACTCTTTAATGGTTCGGTGATA
Source organism: Scomber japonicus (assembly GCF_027409825.1). NCBI lineage: Eukaryota > Metazoa > Chordata > Actinopteri > Scombriformes > Scombridae > Scomber > Scomber japonicus. The sequence continues at coordinate 24,559,127 of NC_070595.1, forward strand.
TTCATTCACTAGATTAAAGGTTTCTTATGCAACTACGTTCTCTTTCTCCCTGCTTTAGGCTTCCATGAATCCAAGAAGTAAGAGATATAAGGTGAGCGCATACTATATATATACCTATACACATTACAGTTTTGCTATATTTAGCTAGTAGTCATTCATGGTCATATGGGCTCATCAGGAGGGCGGCCTTAAAGAGACAGAGGTTGAACTGAGGGGCTGCATAAAGAGCCATTTTAAGATAATAAGGAGTTGTTTTTTTTTATATCTCTGGCTCATGCAAAGCTACTCTAGAGGAGTCCGAGAATAAAAATAAAGAGGTGGAAATGAGCATGATAAGTTCTCTTTATAAATTAAGAATACGAACTGAAGCTTTTTTCAAGCTGTTCTTCACTGCAACGCCATGGAGTCAGCATACTTACTTACAGCCAGACTAAGTACTGTTTCCTTGTATTTTGAACAGTCAGCTGGTGCTAAAGCCTCACAGACGAATCCAACTCAGTCTCCAACGACCACTCCCACCAGAGCGAAGCGCAGCGTCTCGAACAAAGAGCCCAGCCAGACAGAGGAAGAGCCTGCGGGGTATGGTACTTTAAGACAGGAAAGCACCAGTCTTTATTTTACTGTTTTATGACCATTTTGTCATTAGGATTTTTTTTGTGGTCTTCTGCTCATGTTTCTTTAGTGTAAACAAACCACTGAATAACAAAACTAATTGATAAGAAAGTAATAGATTGGGTCCAAAGATTACACCAAAAAGAGTGGGAAATTCATAATAAAGCAGGTGTTTGCTACTAAATCACACACTCTGTCATTACAGAAGATGTATCAAACACACTTTTTCAGGTTTATATTTTTTATTCTGTGCTTTACTCGTACATCTTTTCATGATTTATAGTTCAAAAGACTCCTTATATATCTTACATATTGCAGAGAATAGACATATTCTCATTTGGGCTCTCGCCTCACTAATTTTTGTCTTTTTTTTTGTCATTTATCATCAGAGACAAAGACCCAAAAAAGTCAGACAAATGGAGGATTATAGTAGATGAGGGGCTGATGAAGATTGAGTCTTTTCCACATTTCTTCCATGGAGATTACTGCGTACCCCAGGCAAGTAGCTGCACACATAGACAGGATAAAAAGCAACACATGGTACAATAAAAAGACATTTGCATATGATTAGTGTTAAAAAAAAAACAAGCAGATATACATGTTGTGACAATACAAGCGTTTTTCATCACCAGACTTCAATCAGTGTTTTAGTAACTTGGAGTAACTTTAGAGATGTTTATATGTCATGAGGCTTGTGTTATCAGATGTTTACTATCAAATATAGTCATTTTAATATTTACATTGTGTGTAATTTTTCACATTCACCAACAGGATATTCAGTGGGCTCCAGATGATAATGTCAGTGTAAGTAGGCAGCATGATTTCAAACTATAATATTTTGTCTTTTATGTTTAACCTCTCTATTTTTAAGAGTTTTAATCAAATGCTCTCCTCTGTACTTTTTGCAGACAGACGGTAAAGATCCTGACAATGTAATAGAGGTACGACACAATCGCTTAAAAGTGTTGCAACAAAGCTACGTTAAATACAAACCAAAAGCTGACTTGGATTTTAAGTACGATCATGTTTTTGTGATGGCAGGTGAAAGAGCCATGGCAGTGGCTCGGTCTGGATGTCCGAGGACCTTTACCGCAAACGCAAAATGGACACAAATACATCTTGACGGTGACGGACTATCACTCCAAGTGGGTGGAAGCTGTACCAATGCAGATGTGCCTCCCTTCACATGTGGCAAAGCACGTCGCGGACATAATCGCCCACTTTGGATACCCGCTCCGAATCCTCTCCAGACTGCCGCATGACATAGTCCACAAAGTGAGTGCATGGCTGATTGAAGGGGTCATATCATTGAGAATAAAAGTGGACATTTCATACACATTTAAATACAAGTTTTGGAACTTTTGACATCTGACATCTTAACAGAAACTTCCCTCCCAAGAAAACTCACAGAGGAATATTGATAAATTGTTAGCCAGTGTCTGACCTGCATGTACTGTGTGAATATGTTCCCACTTTAGATTAACAGAGAACTGAAAGATCAGCTGAAGGTCACCCTGGCTCTCGTAGTTTATCATCAGCAGACGGGTACTGCAGATCTTATCACACAGCAGCTGATTGACAGGTCTGTACTTTATGTTATGAATGTATAAATGTACTTTACTATGTATTTTACTGTCACATTAATTATGATACTGTAAAATCTCTCATCATGCCTCCATGTAAATACTGTGATGTTTGTGTTTTCTGCTTCTCAACAGGATGGTGAGCGATCTCATAGAGGAGCACGCGGCCGACTGGGACGTCTACCTGCCCGCTAAGGTCTTCAGTCTGTGCTTCAAAGAGCATTCAGTGACTAAGCAGAGGCCTTTTTCAATGCTTTGCTGTAAAGGACTGGAGCCTGTACAGTCTCCCAGAGGACTAAATGTAAGTGATGAAAGGTTTGAATGTTTTAGTTTCGTTTTTATATGTAAAATGAGGTGTTTGTGAGGCTGTAGAAAAGCTAGGCTGCATTCCTGCAATCATTGGTAATGATGTGATAACGTGTATCTCATGATATTCTGTAATTTATTGTTATATTTTTGGGGGGTTTTTTGTTTCTCTTTTCTCCCTCCTTGAATCTTTTTATATTGTTTTAATGCTGTAAAGTGCATTGACACACTTTATATAAACTTATACCTTTGTGTTGTTGACCTCTTTGTCCTACAGTTTGTCTACTCTAAGATCCAAGAGAGTGCCTTCGTGATTAGATAGATATTTAAAGTGCATTTGGTAAGTTGAAACTTAAGTACATCCCATACATTAATATAATATTTTTATATTTTTCTGTGGTAAACAAATTTGTGGAATATTTAAGATGGGGTTTTTTTTGATGATTTTTGTTTTTCTTAAAGATAATAATGCATATTTGAGAATATTAAGTAATATACTATAATAATTTGGGCAAATGTTTTTGCTGCAGGGTTGGCCAGATTTGACCCACGGACCACTATTTGCCCACCCCTGGTGTACAGTTTGTGGCACCTGGCCTGATTTGAATGTGTCTCAGCTGCTGTGTTGATTCAGCTGTGCTGCTCACTACGGTGACAGCTGTTACCAGGCTGAGAGGCGGAAATGAAGTCCCCCCACATGAAAGATGCAGTCAGCAAAACGTAACACCTGTTTGTTTCATCGAGGAGAGAAAGAGAAAGACATGAAAGTTTACAGAGGGTCTTATGATGAACCTCTGTCCACTGTGGTCAAAAGGGATTTAATTCCACAGAACTGCACTGCTGCTGAGTGCTGAGCAATGAAGCTCCACCAGAATACTTTTAAGAAATAAAAGTCTTTGTTGAAATGTACTGGTTTGTTGAATCATGATTTTTTTTTTATCCTGACCCAAGTATGATTTTAAAGGTTGATTTAAATAATAATGCATTCACAGCGTCCACTTCTTGTTTTTGGCTTTGCTTTGATAGAGGTTTTTTTTTAAAAAGAAGAGTTCCTTACTTCATCCTACACCCATTTCAGACATCAAATGGTTATTATGATTGTTTATCTACAGTTGCTGTCATTTCTTTTTTGTTTTGTTTCACTGCCTACAGTATATATTTTATTTTAAAATGTTAAAAATAAATAAACTAAACTAAAATGATAAAATAGCCTTGTCCTAACAAACAAAATGTACTTATGGAAGAAAAAAAATCGCAATTTTATGGTCCAAGTGAGGATTCTATAAAATATGAAGATTACAACATGTTTGAATGGTATTTTTTGAATTTCGTAATAAACACAGGTCAAATTTGGACACTTACATATACGAAAATGTGTATCAGCTGCACTGAGTTGCCCTAGTGTATGAAATGAAGTGCGCTATATAAATAAAGTTGCCTTGCCCTTAATTTCCTCTGGGATTAATAAAGTATTTATCTTATCTTATGAAATATATATTAAAAAAAGGTTTTGAACTTTTCATTTAAGGTGACAAACAGGGGTGATTCTAGGATCAGACCTTTTGAGGGGCTCAGCTCCTTATGAGAATATGACATACAATGCCCTACACGTGTTCAAACCCCCTGCTAGATTACTCATTTGACTGGATAACGTAAATTACAATAATATTAATACATAGTAGAGTGGTATGTATCATAATAAAATAATGGTTCAGAATAAACAATCACAGATTTCTACAGAGAGGAGCCTGAGATAGTTAATGAACTCTGAGGGAAAGATTATATAAATGACAGAACTATCCAAATTACATTAAACCTGTTAAAATAAAACCATTTGAACCTGTAGCATAATTGTTTGTTCCATCTCTAAACAGAGAGGCTCGCAAAATAATTCAATTTTAAAGATAATTTTTAGGGGGGGGAAATACAATAATCATTTATTTATTTTTAGGGGTGCTGAGGTCAAATTTGGTGACAAATAGGGATACTGTTGCTAAAATGAACAGTGTGAATGGGGGATCACTTTGTGTTGACGCTGTAGTTATTACTACAGTCCAGCAGGGGGCGGTAACGCAGCAGTAGAATGACAGTAGAAACCCCCATTAAGCTGCTGCCCCCTGCTGGCTGCTCTGTGCGCTGCATGTGACTCTGCTCTGAGCTCTGCTGCAGCTTGGAGGCGTTTTTTTTTCTTCTTCTCTGTGTGCAACCAACCGCAAGAAATGGTGAGTGAGGAAAAACAGATACAGCTCACAATATAACCAGCCTGTTGACTCTCTCAATCTGTACTTTAATTAAACATTAAACCCCTTTTTTAATATATATATATGTGTGTAGACGCTGTTAAAATGTCCGCTGTCAGTAGCTTCATGTCTTTGTTGGTGTAGCTTTTACTTAAAACCTCACGTCGATTAGCGTCAATACAATTGGCTGAACATTGCTTTATAATGCAGAGATTGTATCCAGGTAGAAAAACACACGTTAAACCAGTGTTTTAATGAAGTGACAGCCAGGCTAACAAACTTTTTGTTTAGCTTTTTGATTCAACTGAGCAGCAGCAGCTAGCAGCAGAGAAGCTAACTAGCTCGAGTTGCTAACCCATAACCATCTGTGTGTTTGTGTGTGAAACAACACCATTAAGCATTTAAGGCTATTAAAAAAAACGTAAAGACTGGTGCCAACACAAGCTATGTGTTAAGTGCTCTGTAGCTTCACAGTTTCACCCCTTTTTAAGTTAAATTAAAGGAAGCTAACAGTGAAGCTAACAGTGCTAATGCAATGGTAGCAAGCTGCCGCACTGAGGGGCTTTAAACGATGCGGAAATTAAATGTGGGTAGAGATTGTTTTTTATTAACCTTAAAAATGCTATTTTCCCTCTTATTAAACTGACATCACTGTCAGATTTTGCATAAATTGCTGCTACATAGTTTAAAGCTACCATAAAGTGGCTATTACAGCTACTTTAACTAGGAGCTATATAATGTTACTACCTCATTTCTGTTAAAGGACAGGTTCCTAATTTTTCATGTGTGTGTCTTAAAACAGCAGTCAGGTGCTTACTCACTGTAATACTTCCTCTGCTGTTCATACTGGCTGTTACAAGATCCTCTAATAAAAATAGGGACTTAAAAGTTGGTGTGAAAGCTTGTATGAGGCTTCAACAGTCTGAGTTAGTCATGTCAAGTGGATATCTGACACATTTGCAGTCCTTTTAGCATCAAATTCCCTCTTTGTGTTTTCTCTGTTAAGCTGTGGTGGAAGTATAGTAACAAAAAGAAGGACTTTGGCACTAAAAAGACTATAACGTTGAAAGATATCTACTTGATTTGACTTATTTGGATGACAGAAGCTTCAGATCAACTTTTAAATCATTTTTTTTCTCCGAAAGCTTGTGGATTTTGTCCCCCATCACCTACTACTTTGTACTTTATATTATGAAGGGATCTTCTAATGGTCAGTATGGACAGGAGGAATGATTACAGCAAGAAAAACATGTTTTAAACATTTAGGCTCCTGGCTGTTGGTTTAAGAGGACTATTGTGGACAATTGTGAACCCATCTTATAGTATTTGTTTTGTGTTATATTTATGTGTGTGAAGATAATGATAATGTTAAATCACAAATGTCTAATGTTAGACTGTGTGTTGTGTACACAGGTTCCTTAGGTGGTATATCTTATATTTTTTAGATACAGTGGGACACCTTTTTACACACTGAGTATTTTATTATTATTTATTACATATATATTAAGGCTGGGTGATACGGGCAGAATCAAATATCACAATATTTTTTACCAAACACCTCTGTTGATACTTTGACAATAATGTAGGGATGACTGTTATAATATATATAATGATATAATGGATAAAGGCAGATTATAGAACAGTCTGTTAAGCTCAGAAAATTACATTTTTACTGTAATGCAGCCTTTAAAAACGGGAAAAGACAATACTTATTCCATATCACGAAATGGCGATATTTAAAATCTAAGACGATATTTATAAAATATTGATTTATAACCTAGCCCAAATATATGTACATTTATTAGTTTTATTAGTACAATTTTAGGATATTTTGTAGTAGTAACTTCTTAGGGTTTTTTCCCCATCCAGCATCTGTTGTTTTTGTTGGTTTTGCGTTATCGTGACACATTCAGATTGCAGGAAACAAAATCATCATGAACTGTCTTTGGGGCTTTGCTCGGGCATTTCCTTTTGTGTGGTTGGTTAGTGGTTCATGTGCTGTTGGTGTTATTAATTAAAAAAGAAAGAAAGAAACAGATTTCAGACATTCCTCATCTCATGCTCTCACTTTAATTGATCAGTGTTAACAAATGACTAGCTTTCATCTGCTGCTCATTCTCAGATTCCAGCTTCTTAAATGTGAATATTTTCTGGTTCATTTCAGTCTCAATGAAAACTGAGTATCTTTGGGTTGTGGACTGTTGGTCAGAATGTAAAAAATACACTTCAGGTTGTATGTTGGATTTTGGGAAACACTGATGAACATTTCCCACCATTTTCTAACATTTTATCAACCAAACAACTACTTGAAAAAAGTAATAAAAAAATATATATTTTAAGAAGAAAGTAGTAATATTTCACGAAAAAGTCGTAATAATCATAAAAAAGATGTTATATTTCATGAAAAAAGTTGTAATATTTCACAAAAATATCTTTATGGAGGCTTTATGGTGAAGACTTTCAGTAACAGTTTGTGTATAAATGTTTGTTTTTTACACCAAAATTAGTTTTATTCCCTTGTATTTTAGTATAGGATTAGAACTGCAGCTAACAATTATTTTCATTAAACTGTTGATTATTTATTCAATTAACCAATTAGTCATTTGGTCAATAAAGTGTCAATCACTGTATGTATTTTGTGTTTTGTCCACAATCCAAAGATATTCACTTTACTGTTAAAGAGGAAAGAAACTAACAAATATTCACATTTAGGAAGCTATAACAAGTTAATTTTGGCATTTTCAGTAGGAAGAAAAAAACAAAAGTCTTTGGGCTGATTAGAAATAAGACTCACTGCGTCCTCAATGTTTCTTTGGTGCATTCACACCTGTACTGACAGCTGTCCACCTGTGATCGGATGTATTTTAATGAAGTGTGAACAGGACCTCAAAAACACCTTTTTTACCAGCTAAACAGTCGAGTTTCTCTGATGTGAATATACATGAGCGTCATTGTTTCCTCACACACCTTTTGTCACTTTTTTCCCCTTCAGGACGTGTTTCTAATGATTCGACGTCACAAGACGACCATCTTCACAGATGCCAAAGAGTCCACCACAGTCTACGAGCTGAAGCGCATCGTGGAGGGTATCTTAAAGAGGCCACCTGAAGACCAGAGGCTTTATAAGGTAAAATAAATCACCTGGAACATTTTTCAGACCCAAAAAATAGCCCTGATAGGAGGCAAGTTATTCATGTGTCAGCAATAAATAAAATTCATATGATTATTTAGCAAAATCTAGTTAATTGTTAGGTTAAAGTTGTTCACATGGTGTGAGCTGTTTGTACACTGTCTGCTTATTAAAATATCTTAAAATATGTTTTTTTTTGGTTTGTTTTTAAAGAACAGAGTTGAAGGATTGTTTTGCTTTCTTAGTTTAGTTTATTGCAGTCATTAAACTCAAATAGGCAAGCATAAATAAAGTAGATTATCATGTTTTTATGTCCTTGTTTCTCGTCCTCCAGTAGAAATAGTGACAAGCCCAAATGGAAAAATAGTAAGTGAAAACAAATATAGGAATAAAGCTGTTTCAGATAACAACAGTTTTGCGGAGAGGTCGACCATATCAGCAATTTGAACCTCAATTACTACAATAAGCAAGTTATCTCAGATATTCTGTACTTTTGTTTTTGTCCCCATGATAAAACTCATCTTTCCAAATAAAAAACAGCTGTTATTTTAAATTTCTTTAATATTTCTCAAGTTTAAACACATCAAATCATAAAGACCTGCATCACATATTCAATATAGTTATCTACTCTTATTTAACTAATATAAAATCAGTTAGAAAAAAACAGCTTCATAAGGAGTTGTTCACCCACAGCAGCAGCTCAATATCACGGTGAACCTTTGACTCTTAACTTCAGATCTCCTCTGAGACACATGATGTTATTGTTTTTCATATATACATGCTGATGAAACATGTTTAGTTTAGAGCTATATCAAATATTCACAGCCATGCTTCAGCACTGTCTGATTAAACTCGGTGTAGCAGTGTGTGATATGACTATATAATATAAATTTGTCGTCTTTATCACATTTCTGTACACTTTTAAGTTGAGTTTAGCGTTTCTTTGACTTGTGTTAGAGTTTTGTGAGCATGATGCACTGATGATGGATCTTTTGTCATTTTGATGAAGTATCTTATTTCATCAGGTATTCAACTCACTACCTTTATTTAAAACAGACATATATCCAATTACTTTAATCCATTCAAAAGTTTCTTAATTGATTTTTCTAGAAAATTTGATGTTGTAATATAAGATTACATCCATCTCTGTCGTACAAAATGCAGGATTTTATATATTTTGCCAGCTTCTGTCAGCGTGTTTAAAGAGCCAAACACTAAGCTTGAACTGCAGCACTTTATAAACTTTTATTTTAGAGGAAAACATGTATTCTTCATAATAGAGTCCTCACTGATGTCACAAAACTTGCTGCACATGTGTGATATGACAATATATATGTGTCTACTTTATCACATTAAACTACATTGTTAATATCAGGTTAGCATCTCTTTGATTTATGGGCACGACTGCTGATAGATTTTTGGAAATTCTTTTTGGTCATTTTGATGAAGTATCTTAATTTATCAGGTATTAAACTAACTGGATTTACTTAAAACAGTCTGTCTAAATATTTTTAATCCATCAGTAGTTTATGCTAATGGATTTTTTCAGAAAATGTTATGCAAATGTTATTGCAATATGACATAACATCCATTTCTGTTGTAGAAGATGCAGGATTTTAATTAATCCATGTTGAGTGCTAAAAAGTCAAAAGCTCAGATAGGACTGCAGCCTTTAATTCACCTAAAAGTGGCACTTTTAAACTTTCTAACTTAGAGGAAGACCAGTATTCTTCATAACAAAATCCTCACTGATTTCACAAAACTTACTATACTATGTCCTAACTCTTCAAACAACCTCGGACATTATCTCTGAACGGGCTGATAAATGAAATGTGAGATAATATAAGAAATTCAAATTGACTGAATATACCCTCTGTACAGACAAAAATAAATGTGCAAAGGGCAGGAAATCTGAGTGACATTACGTGCAATGTTCCTGGCATTTACATGATATGTGCAAAAAATGAAAAAACAATGCTGTGAGAACATCTGGCTCTAAACTTCTTTGTTTTTTGTTTGTTTTTCTTCTCCAGGATGACGTGCTGCTTAACGACAGTCAAACTCTTGGAAATTGTGGCTTTACAAATCAAACGGCCCGACCCCAGGCCCCGGCCACAGTGGGATTAGCTTTCCGTCTGGGTGGTAAATAATTAATAAATTCACCTTTAATTTCACCAGGCTTTTAGTTTTTATGATAGTCTCGGCTGAGCTGAGCTGATTTTTAAACTCTCAGCTCTGAGCTTTTTGTGCTTTAATTTACTTTCAGTTCCTCTGTTGACACAAACTCACTTCTCTTTCTCCTTCTCTATCTCTCTCTTGTCGCCTTCTGTCTTCTGTCGTTCCCCTCAGATGATTCATTCGAGCAGCTGAGGATCGAGTCCTTCTCCACTCCCCCAGAGCTTCCTGACGTCATGAAGCCCCAGGACTCGGGCAGCACAGCCAACGAACAGGCTGTACAGTGAGGAGGAGACAGAGAGAGAGAAAGAGGGGCGGGGGGAAAGAAGAAGAAGAAAAAACAAAAAAAACCAAGAGGGACACGAATAGGGGGGGTCGGAGAGGGAGGACGCACCAGAGAGAGAGGGGAGGGGAGGAGAGGGGAGGAGGGGATTTTGAATTTTTTTTGGGAAGCAATGCCTTCAGCGGTTGTGGACGACAGATCTTCAACTGGGCACAAACAGTTACAAAAACACGGATTCCCCCTTTTTTTGTTGTATATGTGAGAAGGGGCGGGTGGTTCATTTATCCCGAAAACCGGTGAACGCATGCTAGAATAACAAAAGAAAAAAAAAAAAAAAAATTGATTTCACACAAGACCCTTCAGTGATTACCTGACGGACTTGTCACAACACTGTCAGTCATCCATGGGATTTGGTAAAGGCTGAACATAAAGAATTGTACCTCGTATTTAATTAATTCTAGTCTTTATTTGGGGGTAAGGTTAATGCCGCCTTACTTATGTTTTTTCTTTTCTTTTTGTTTTTTTTTTTTCTTTTTAAATTTTGCTGGCTTAAATGTGGGAGTTGATAAAGGTGTGACATTTTTAGGCTTTTTATGTTTTTGTGTGTGTGTTTCTTTATTAAACTATTACTAGGATTTAACCTTTTTTTTGTGGGTCCTCTGCCTCGGGATATGTGCGTGTGTGGCGACGATAGCTAGGGAGTTTGTGAATTTCTAAGTTACTATCTGTATTTCAATTTCAAGAACTCTTTTTGAACAGACTGAAATAATTATAATTATAAAAAATATATAGATACAACTTGTTTTGGCAAGAAGATCCAGCATTAAAAAAAAAAAGAGATGAGCATTTCCCGGTACTTTTACTTATCAGTAGTCGTAGTTTTCATATAGCTGCTTACAGACATTACTGAGACTGAACGCACTCACTCACTCAGTTTTGTGGGTATCTCCAACACACGTGACGCTGGCGTGGACCTGGTGTTGAAAATGGCAAAAAAATGACTGACATTAGTAGAGCAACAATCAAAAAAAAAAAAAAAAAAAGGATTAGCAGTAATTATTGGTCATTTTTTACCTCGCTAACAAAACGTAGGAACTAACCAACCTTTCCTTCTCCAGTGTTTGATTGTAGCACATGACATCTCAGAGGCCTAAAAGTGTTTATATTGAGCGGAAAGTTAAACAGGTTGTTTGTGGGATGAGTGCCTGTAATCGGCAGGCTGCACATTTTGACCCTTCATTACCCCCCCCCCCCCCTCCTCCTTTGCCCCCTCCCCAAAAATCACTGCCCCATTTAGTTTTAGCTCATGCTGCTGCGTGTGTGTGTTGTATTATACACCATTAAAACCTTAAACACATAGTTTTCCTATAAAAAAAAACAATTTAAAGAGGAGAATCAGAAACAAACTCATCTGCACATCAAAACTGAAAGCATAACACGGGATCTCATGATCACAAAAACGACAATTAAAACAAAGAAGAAGAAGAAGCCCTCCATTGTTCACTACAGGGGAGAAGATATTCTGACCTAGGGGTGTTGAATGAAATTGTTGACACATTGAGGCGTAAAAAAACAAAGCATTTGCAAATCGAGGCTGTTAAACAGTGATCAACAAGTTGCACTTGTAACTGATTTAACATTAAAAACAACTGTTTTTCACCTGTGTGCACTGAAGTTGTTTGTTTTGTATGTTTATGCAATCAGTGATAAACATATTGGAATAATTTAATATGTTTACACACACTTAGACACAGTTTGAGCAACACTGACAGGCTTTTCCTTTTCTGCTGATTAAAAGTCACTCATACAATCATGTAAGCTACAGAAGTTGATGAACAATGACAACAAATTCAGTAAGATCTATTTATATAATATACACTCACTGGCCACTTTATTAGGTGCACCTGTGCAATCTAATTCAATCCAATACAACAGCTCTGCTTTAAAGTCTACATATTTGAAGCTTATACATTTTCAGTTTTTGTTGACAAGGTGATCATTCTACCTTATGTTTATTACTGAGGTTATAGTGGGTGATGATGGTGGTTTGCATTAAGTTGACTGGTGTTCCTAATATTTTGTCCACGCCATTAACATACATGAGGGGCGAAATATTAGGAACCCCAGTCAAGTATGCCACCACCACTTAGTATGACCTCAGTAATAAACAGTAGAATTATCTTTAAAATGTTGAATTTATAGCAGAGCTGTTGTATTCATTGAATTAGATTGCACAAGTGTACCTAATGAAGTGGCCAGTGACTGTATAATGATTGTAAACGCATACAGTTGGATCATTTGGGGTGGTGTGCGTCATTGCTGAGGTATGCTGAGTAGAGGGGCAACAATCAATCAACTGCCAACTATTACATTAACTATTTTGAAAAAAAGTGAGGAAAAAAAAGCCTAATTTTCTGGTTTCCTTCTCAATTGTGAATATTTTCTGGTTCCTTTAGTTTTTAAACAACCGTAAACTGAATATCTTTGGGGTTGTGTACAAAACGAGACATTTGATGACTTCACCTTTGGCTTTGAGAAACAATGATCTGATATATTTCACCTTTTTTTTACACCAAATCACTGCAGTTAATGGAGATAATTAACAAAGTAATCAACAATGAAAATAACTTAGTTTCAGCCCTTTAAAAAGTTGTGAGGTAACAATTTGCCTCATAATTTCTGAGATGATTATGATGAATTAAGCAATTATAATTTAAAAAAGATAGATTAATTTAATGTTGATCACGTAATTGTTGATCTAAATTCAATAAAGTAAAAATAGCTAACCCTAACCTTGCTTACAATCTATTTCAAAAACACTTTAAACCACTGTAGCAAACGTTGACAGTACGTGCTCGTTGTTCCTGAACGTCTCAGAGAAATCACTGAACTTTCCGACAGCACCTGAAGGCAGCAAACGTTACCCTTAGATTTAGCAAAATCTCGCGACGTTATCTCTTTATTGTGCGCTCTGTGCAAAATAATAATTTTGAAATTATGTGACATTATATAGTTAAGGATTAGTTGGGTCTATAGACGAAAAACACTTGGTTAGGGTTAGAATTCTTTTTTATATATTTTATTTTGAGTTAAAATTAAAACTCTCGCGAGATTTGTTTGAGGCGAATCGCAGGTCTAGGCACGACCCGGCTGTAATAGCATTTAGAGGCGGTGCAGCGACAAAATAATGGCTCCTGTAGTTTGCTAGGTTAAAATAAAGGGTCTAATTGATTCACCTGCAGCAGCACACATGGACGTCAGTGAATATGTGTTATCTGCAGGCCGAGCCGTGCTGGACATTGTGGAGCGGGAGTGGCAGCCTCTGTCCCCTGCTGAGCTGGAGCAGAGACTTGACCAGGCTGTGGAGGAGATCCTGGAGGCTGAGCTGATCACTAAACTCAAAACTCAACCTCCTGCTCCTGCTCCTTCTTCTTCTTCTTCTTCTTCTTCTGCTGCTGCTCCTATATACGTTCAGTTACTGCAGGATGAAACTAATGTGCAGCCACAAGTTTCACACACGACCCCATCATCCAGTCCTGCTGCAGAGGAGGAGAGCAGAGAGCAGCTGGAGCCTGCAGACACAGCTGCTGTCAAGGTAAATAAACACCTCTGAGACCGTCAAATACGTTTATGCACCTTAATAGATAATTTACTGATGCATAATTGATCATTTGCACCATTATTTAAAGGACAGCTTCACTAATTGTTCATGTCTGTCTCAAAACATCTGTTCATACTGGTTATTAAAAGATCTCCTTCAAATGTGCTTTAGTGCAAGTGATGGAGGACAAAATCCACAGTGGCATTTAAAAGTTGGTGTGAAGCTTATATGAGGCTTCAGCAGTCTGAGTTAGTCATACCAAGTGGATATCTGACACATTTACAGTCTTTTGTTTCCCCTGTTGAGCTGTGATAGAAGTATAGTAACAAAAAGAGGGATTTTGGCACTAAAAAGACTGTAACGTTTAAAGATATCTACTTGATTTGACTCATTTGGGTGGCTGAAACTTCATATTAGCTTCAGATCAACTTTTAATAGGCTACAGTTTTGCACCGAAGGAGGTCTGTGGATTTCTTGTCAAACCAAAACTTCAAAACCTGAAGATATAAGTTTACAATAAATACATATTAAAAGGTGCGACACAAAAAATGGACTCCAATTACCTTTAAGATAAGAGTTGATTAATAATTTTCACCTCTAAATATTTGTTACTGTAACTTTTATGGATTATTTTCAGCTTTGGGCCCAGTGTTCATGGTGCAATTTGACCTTAAATACAAGTTAAATCTACAAACTAACTGATGTTGGAAACTGTAAAATCATTTTCTCCTTTTTTCATCCATCAGTACATCGCTGATCTGCTTCAAAACTCCAAATCCAGGGCTCGCATGGCTGGACGTGCTCGCTTGTCTCTGTCTCACACCGTCCTGCTGTCCCTCACACTGCTCTCCGAGCGCGTCAGCTACCGCTGCGTGTCCCGTCGTTTCCGCCTGGAGAAAGGAAACATCCACCGGATCTTCTTCTCTTTCTGTGAGCGAGTCAACATGCTGCAGGAGAGGCTGATCAGATGGCCAGACGGTGGGTTGATTTCAGTGTTTTTTTTTAAATTATTTTATTGGAAGATCCTGTCAATGTGAATGATATCAGTGTAAAATGAGAGTTGAAAATGATAAATGTGGGTTTATTTAATCTCTATTCTTCAGGCAGAGAGGCTGTAGACGTCCTGCTTCCACTTTCCAGTCTGCTGGGAAAAGAAAGGGAGCAAGAAGAAGAGGAGCAAACTGTCCCTCAGGTCTTGGGAGTGCTGGGATTCACCCGGATCCCCATCCGCCTGCCTATAGGGAAACATGACGTGGAGAGTGCAGTACCTGAGGTGAAGAGGATGAAGAAGGAAGCTCATCCCGACTCCTGGCTCAACCTCGAGGTTGTGTGTGACTGTAAAGGCCGTTTCCTCCACTGCAGCGTCAGTAAAGGATCAGATCTGGACAGAGGTGGCGCTGTGAGAAATGAACTCAAACAGCATCCAGAGCTGATGCCCGTTGGCTCCTGCCTGGTGGCCCAAGCCGGATACCCACTCACCGCTCAGATTTTAACACCCTACACAGGAAGTCGCGGACTGAGAGAGGAGCTCTTTAACAAAACTCTGGAGGCACATTTTCACATCCTGGATCAGGCCGTTGCCAACCTGAGAGCCAGATTTCAAAGACTCAGGTATTTGGATATCGGGAACTACGATCGAGCCCGAGCTGTGGTGCTGACCGCCTGCGTGCTGCACAATGTGTTTTTGGATATGGGAGAAATAGTTCAAGGAGAGGTTGAGAGAGAGGAAGTCATGAGTCAAGAGGGAGAGGTGGAGGTGGAGGAAGAGGAAGAGGATGAGGGTGTGCGCAGACGTGACGACATCGCAGACTTTCTGTTTAAAAACTTTGATTCTGAAAACACGTGATGATGCTTGATGATTTTTGTTGTCGGAGAATATAATTTGTATAAGATAAAAGTTTATTTTAACAAAAATCTCTTAATCGTCTGAGTGTGTTTGCACATACACTTCACCACAGTCAGATAATGGCTATATATTTGTTGTTAAAGCATTTAGATTATGTGACATAACGATCATTCTTATGGTTAGTTTGCCATAACAGGGATAGAAGTTCGTTATAGGGTATTTTAATTAATTGGAGTGGACATAGAGTTTCCATTTTTAACTTTTAACAGCTGCAGCCAATTTCACTTCCACTTTTAAAATGTACTAAAAATCAATATGTAACTACACCAAATATATTTTAAAGGCGAAATATACAACATTCAGCCCCAGATCACTTAATTGTCGGAGTGTGTCTGTAGATACACATCACCAAAATCAGATAAAAGGTGGATAACTGGTTCAGTTTTGAGGGTTAGGGCTAGGGTTAGGGTTGGGGAGATAATAATATATGATAGATGATTTTTTTTTAATTGATTGAAGTAGACAGAGAGTTTCCATTTTTAACTTTAACAGCTGCAGCCAGTTTCAATTCTTCTTTTAAAATGTACTTTAAAAAAAAGAGAAATCACCACATTGACTAGACTTTATATAAAGGTGCATTACACCATATTCATCCCCACTAGATGTCACACAAGCACCTCAGATCAAAAAAATGCAGGTGTCATTTACTAATAGTGGCATCTAATAAAACAGAAAGTTCACAAAACTCACATCAAATTGTATCTGTAATATGATTCATTAGAAATGTGTGAATCAGCTGACATGTTGAAAATGGCTGCGGGGAGGACAGCGAAGGACTCACAAAGCACACAGAGAAGCTCAGACAACACATTTAGAGGGAAGTGTGACTTAATTCACAGCATCAGGAAACTATTACTTCACTTTATCTTTATATAGTAAATAGTTGTTTGCTGACATCTAATTGAGCTAAATGTTGTATATTACATCTTTAAGATTGATGCATTTAGTTGAAGTTGGTTTTGATTAACTTTTGTGTCGTCCTCCCGGGTCAAATTGACCCCGACTTCTATCTTCCCTTCTTTCCTTCCTTCCATCTGTCCTTCCTCCCTCCCTCCTTCTCTCTTTCTTTCCTTCCCTCCTTCTCTTTCTTTCCTCCCCTACCTTCCTTCTTTCCTCTGTCCTTCTTTCTCCTACCTTCCTTTTTTCTTTCTCCCTCCCTCCCTTCCTTCTGTCCTTCCTCCCTCCTTCTTTCCTTTCTTCATCCCTTCCTCCCTTCTTTCCTTCCTTCATCCCTTCCTCCCTTCCCCCCTCCTTGTTTCCTCCCTTCTTCCTCCTTTCCTTCCATGACTCGAGGTCAACAGGAGGGTTAACTACCACTGGCATATATGTCTCTAATATTCTGTCCACCACCAAATATGTAAGAACAGAGCTGGACAAACATTTAGAAAAGTAGTTTTTATTTATTACAAGGCAAAACATATTTAAGTTGTTCATACTGTCTGATAACATAACACACAGTATATTAATAATGTACTAACAGTAGTACACAGCTATGAATACCTGCATTCATGTATTTATAACACTGTATCACCACGTCATGATTGCCTTCATACAAAACATGCTCCACTCTTGCATAGACTGCTCACATTTAATATCAATCACTGGTACAATGATGGAAGGATGCCTCTATTAATATTATATAGAAGTAATATTTTAGTGTGCTTTTTACTCTCCGATCATAATTAACTTTTCTAGAGCTGCAACGATTAGTCAATTGTCACAAAATCGGCAACTTTTTAAAGCAGAATAATAATTTTAGTTTGTTTTTTTTAAGCAAATATGACAAAAATGTGTTGGTTTGGTTTGTTAAATGTGATGATTTAATGATTTGCTGTGTCTTTCATGATAGTAAACTTAACATTTTAAGTTTCGGACTGTTAGTTGGACCAAAAAAAGAACATTTTGTAGACAAAATGATTGATTGATGATGAAAATAATTATTATCTATTAGTTTTGGTATAAAAATAAGTGATGATTTCAAGTACTGGGAGATGTACAGAAAAGGATAAACCATTAAATGATATGTGGTCTGTTTTTTAGTGTAAACAAGTGCTGCCCATTCCTCACAGAGTTCAGACTGGCCAAATTATTCTAAAAACTGTAACAATAAAAAAATGTGCTAACACGACCAAAGAGTGTTAAAAATGTGCTTCAACAGTTTTCTTCGTGCAGTATCAGAAAAGTTTTTGGTAACAGCAAAACGGCACAAATCAAAAGTCTAGATCTGCTTCACGTCTCCAGTCTAGGGTCCGTCTTTGGGCGTCTGTGTGCTGTTCTTCTGAGCCAGGCTGGAGATGGCCTGGGCCAAGTTGTTGATGGCATCTATCTTCCTCTCCTCCAGAGCTTTCTGCTGGGCCCACATGTTCATCTTCCTCTCCTGCAGCTCCATGTACAGCTGCAGGATGTCCTGCGGAGGCCGCGAGGAGCAGGGAGCGGCTGTCATGGGAGGCGTGGGGAGGATCGGGGTGAATCTTTTGCTGGCGATGGCCTTGCCCACTCTCGTCCCGCTGAGCTTGGCCTGCCGCTGCGCTTCGATCTCCTCCCGGCTCTTGCCCAGGACCTCGTGCATGGCCTTGAAGAACTCCCAGTGGACGCTGGTCGCTCCCAGCCTCTTGGCCCTCTCTGCGTTCTTCCTGTACGTGGCCAGCATGTTTCTCCACTTGAGGTCACACTCGTAAGCCTTCACGGTGACGTCAATGACCTCGGACTCCCTCAGTTTGGCGTTCACCCTCACTGCCACCATCTCCCAAAGTTTCTTTTTCTTGCACACTGGCTGGTCGAAAGCCTGATCCATCTCCAGCCGAATGTTGACAAGGTGCCATGTGGCCTGCAGGGTCCATATAAACTCTAGAGGGGGAAATAAAAGGGGGGAGAATATCACTGACAGTGGTGGAAGACGTACTGAAATCCTTTTCTTTAGTAAAAGTACAAATACATCAATTTAAAAATACTCCATTACAAGTAAAAGTCCCACATGAAAAACCCTACTTAAGGTAAAAAAGCACTAAAGTATTAGTAATGCAATGTAGTACTGAAGTAAAAGTACTGTAGTATTATGAGTGATGTAGTATGCAGTATTACAGTAAAAGTAGTGATATATTATTATATATGACATCATTAGATTATTAATAGTGAAGCATCAGTGTTAAAGCAGCATGTTACTGTTGTAGCTGCTGGAGGTGGAGCTAGTTTATACTACTTTATATACAGTTAGCTAGTTTACACTACTTTATATACAGTTAGCTAGTTTAGTCCAGTGGTTCCCAACCTAGGGGCGGGGCCCCTCCAAAGGGTCAGCAGATAAATGTGAGGGCTGGTGAGATGATTAATGGGAGAGGAAAGAAGACAAAACAAAGACAGATAGTGAAATATTGGATCAACAACTCATCTGAAATGTGAGCCTGACTACACACTGCTTTTCGTAAGACATCCACTGGTTTCATCTTTAACAATGTGTTGTATTTTAAAAGCTTGTTATATTATCCATTGTGTCAAATCTTCATCTGAAAAGTAACTAAAGCTGTCAAATAAATGTAGTGGAGTAGAAAGTACAATATTTCCGTCTGAAATGTAGTGGAGTGGAAGTATAAAGTAGCATTAATATAAAATACTTAAATACCTTAAAATTAGTGCAGTACTTGAGTAAATGTACTTAGTTACTTTCCACCTCTTGGTAATTGGTTGTTATATTTATGACCTTGCACTGAACCTGCACACTTTGACACAGCCTGTGCAATAAAAACACCTATTTTAAAGCCACCAGATAGACGCAAATAAATATAGTAATCCATTTATTTGATGCAGAGCCTGCGCACTCATCAGGCCCTCCTCGCTGCATGCGGTGACTGGATGAAATCTAACTTCAGGCTGCGACTACTCACCTGTTTTTGATTTATCAGCGTCCACACTGGACACCACCGTCTCCTTTCCCTCCACCTCAGTACTCTGTATCACAATTGTTTCGATCACCTCCATGCTTTGCTAAATCACCACCATTACTGTTAAAAGTTGTTTATTTATAATCGGCGTATCTACCGTGGACTTTAACAACCCTCTCAGCATCGAGTAAAACGATGAAAATAGCAACGTCGCTAGGCAGCTTGGGAATTGTAGTCCTTTACGGTTAAGACGAGCGTTCTTTTGATTAGTCGAGCCGCGCTAATAGAACTACAATCCCTAACCGCCGCGACGTGCTCGACGGAAGCTTCACGTTTCAACCGCCACGGGGAATGTAGTTTTTTAAATCGAGGAAACGCGTTCTAGAAGACGACAAGCAGCGACTTTCTGAACTACAACTCCCACCATCTACCTCGCCGACCCTCCTCTTCACTCCGTGCTCCCTCCCTCGACCGCCCCCTGTTTTTGTTGTTTGGCTAAAGATGGCGTTAGCGGCTAACACAGGCGATTGCTTTTTTGTTGCACCAAAATTAGTGGGCCAGTGGTGTCAAAACATTGAACAAACAGAGCTTTGATTCGTCATTTGATGTGCAAACATGTGTTGTGTTGAGCAAGTACACGTCCATTACGCAGAATAACGCGTGGTCGGCCTCCTCACGATGTAGGCCTGTTTTTTGGTAAGGGAGTGGACCGAAGCTGGTGGGACTCCATTTCCCAGAAGGCACCGCGGCATCAGGTGGTACAACTTTACTTTTCCATGCTGGTATCTGTAGTTCTGACCACACCACTGTGTTATTTGTGTGGAAACTTTTTTGTTTTGAAAAAATATGAATGAACACAGTAAAGTCACATTTCACCAGCTGAGTTATTTAGTTGATTAATTGAAACAGAGAGAAAAAAAAGGACATGTTTGATTTGTTAGTGTTTCACTGGCAGCCTCCAGGGATGCTCAAGAGTGTGTGTAGTGTTTTTGTTTGCTGAAAGGAAGAATATTGAGATTAGTGAGCCAGGCAGAGACACCATGGCTGCATCACCTGTGCAAAGTGACTGGAAACAATCTCGAGCACACGCCAAGGAGGGGCACCCATCATCACCCGAGTCCTCTCTGACCTGGTGCTTGAGTCACCTCTCCAAACCTCGATCAGGGGCCGAACATGGCAAGGCAGACTCAGGCGGTGGCAGAGAGATGGATAAGAGGTCCAGGGTCTCTCAGTGGAGAGCCCTGGTTGCCATCCGGACGCAGCACATCAAGGGTGACAAGGCCGGCATCGCCCGATTCAGAACTCGAGGTGGTCTTCGGCCCCTGGTGGACCTGCTAGGGCACCCAGAGTGCTCCAGGAAAACTTTGGACCTGGCTCTCAGCATCCTGGCCAACTGCTGCACTGAGCTGGAGACACGCATAGAGGTGAGATGAACTGAATAATTAAAAATATATTGAAAACTGATTTAATCTTTAAATTGCTCATAACTGAACCGTCTTCCACTACAGGTTCGTAAGCTGGATGGAATAAACGTCGTAGGTAAGTGAAATCATCCACTCATGTGACTTTTTATGACAAAAGCCAGAATTCGCAATCATTTTATCACATTTTAAAACATTTAATCCTAAAAAAAAAAATATTCTTGACTTTCTCAGTGGACATCCTGAAGAGAAATGTTGCCCTGGAGACCGTCCAGAACCGAGCAGCCCGAGCTTTGGGAAACTTGGCGATGGATCCAGAGAGCTCAGCACTCATCCACTCTGCCGGTAAGTGAGAGGAGGGAAATGGTAGCGCGTATCACTACATCAGTTTTTTAGTTGGCTGTTTTTTTTTTTCCTGCATTTAGAAATGAGAAGCAGCTTTAATGCTTTTTGCAGCAGAATTAAATAAAATTTATAATAAGTTATATTTTTTCTTTTCTTTTCACTGGAAAGAAACACTGATTTATGGGCAGGCTTTACGATGTTGGCACTCAGATATTTTCAGTTTAAATTAAAATGTTTTTGATTTTATAAATTGACAATGCAGATACTGGATTTTGGCTTTCTAACCTGTTATATATAGACATTGTTATATATAAATTCATACATTTTTATAGTTGAGGGTAAGGCAACTAAAGATTATTTTAATTATCTGTTAATCTGATTATTTTCTAAATTAGTTTGTTAGTTGTTCGGTCCATAAAATGTCAGAAAATGGTTAAAAATTTAGATCACTGTTTCCCAAAGCCCAAAATTACACCTTCAAATGCCTTGTTTTGTCTGGAATAAGAGAATTTATACTTTTTTTTTCCTTAAACAATGACTCAAAATGATTAGGCAGTTATCAAAATAGTTTGCAATTAATTTAATAGTTGGCAGCTAATCAATAAATGGACTAATCTTTGCAGCTGTAGTTGGACATCCTGTCGGCCAACATCCCTCCCTCCATACATTTCATGTGTCTTCACAGTCAAACTTTGTAATAAAGCCAAAAAAAAGCCTAAAAATAATCTTAAATATTCTTGATACATGAAGTGATCCATCCAGCTGTTCACATTATAATTCATTACCAGTGGATGAGAGGGACAGGTGTGCAGAAACTTGCCAAGTGGTCCAAATGTGTTGAATATCTTATCTCTTTATAAGAAACTTGAATAAGGAGAGTTTAGTTAGAAATTTGGCGATGAGACTCCAACAATGTGAAAAATCTACATAAAGCGTAGGGAGATAGGAAGAAAGGACATGATCCCCCTGAAGTCTAAATGCTGCGGCTGGTGGTGGTGGTGGAGCGAGGCCAGTAGGTGGAAACTTTTGGACGAGTCTCCCTGGATACCACAGAGGTCATGGTGTTGACGGCTGGTTTGTGTAATAATAGGTCAGAGTAACAAGTTAGAGCATCTAGAGAGCTCAGATGTGGTGACGGCCGAATTATGAATGAAGCGGTTTTTGACAGTGTGGGAAAGCAGAGGTTTCTAGTAGGGCTGGGCGATTATGGCAAAAATCAAAATCACGATTAATTGAACTTTTAACCTCGCTTCCACCCTTGATGAACAATTATGTATTTTCACAGTTTCTATTTTAGCACATGACTATCTTTAGGGAGTGAAAATAATGATGTTTTAAGGTGTGACGCTGTGGTTAAAGATCATGGTTTGGGTAAAAATGATCACTGGAGAAAAGTTTTCAAATTCCTTAAAGATATGCAACCTTTGCTGTCATGGCAACAGTGAACACCACGATTACTTGACATGAGCAAGATTAAGTCGAGTTTCTAAATGTTGGTTTCGATTATTTTTCGATTAATTACCCAGCCCTAGTTTCTAGGGTTGGGTACCTTTCATATTTGACCTGGTGTTCGGTATCGGTACGCAACAGTGCTTCATTTCGGTACTTTACTCTAAATCTGTAATCTGTAATCTGTAATGTAAGTATCAACCCAAAAAGTCCCAAAATCCTTACTTTAAAATATTTTGCCTACTTATTTTCAACATTTTAAAAATAATATAAAAGTATGAAAATATGAACATTTAATAATACACATTAATTATTACACCTCTCCAACAAAGGTAAAGATCAATACAACACACACACAAAAAGAATAAAGATGTAAATAAATATGAAGGGTGCAATTATTAGAAAGAAAATAAAAAAAGTAAACATATAAAACATATATAATGTGCAAAATATATATAAAAATATATTCACATAGGTTATTTAGCCTTTATGAACCATATTTCTTCTAAACATATTTCTTCATATGTGTTTCTGTTGTTAACACTGTTTTCCCACAATGCATCTGTGTAGCTGTAGCGCTGTTATAGTTACACATTGTGACACCATGACTGAGTTTAGTAGGTGTTATGACGTTCATGAGATTTCTCTATAAACGCCAGCACAGGTTACTGGTGGTATTGCACCCATGAGCAAAGTATAAATAGTTTCAGGGCAGAGATATAATAATCTGCTCTGTCATGCACTCAGCTCGTGTGTTCCTCTGCAGAGCTATGCGTCTGAATGTACCGAAATTAGGCACCGTTTAATTTGATGTAAGTCAATACTCGGTAGTACTGACATAATTCGGTCGGTACTATTAAAAGTGCGGACCTCGGTACCCAACCCTAGAGGTGACAGAGATAAATAGACTACAGTTGGAAATGTCTATTCATATTACCATTAATCAGTTCTTCTTTCTTTTTCCTACACAGGTGGCGTTGCTCTCCTCCTCCTCTGTGTGTCTCTCTCCTCTGCCCCCTCGTCCCCCACCGCTGCTCCCCCCAAAGACCCCTGCCCTAAACTGGAGTGTGCTCAGTCAGCCGCTCGAGCTCTCCTCTACCTCTCCGACACGCCCTCCAACCGCCTGGCGCTGCTCACCCAAGGGACCGTATCTGCCCTCGCCCCCCTCATCGCTCCGGAGTACCCCCAGGGGCTGAGGCGGGCGGCGCTCAGGACCATCCATGAGCTGACCCGGAGCTGCGGTGTCGAGTGTGCCAGGGAGGTGTCGCGTTCTGGGGTCCTGGCTCAGCTCGGTGTCATGGCGTCGGGGGAGTCCGGTAAACCTTTCGAGGAGCTGGCACTGAAAACTTTGGCCAACATGTGCTCCCAAGGCTGCCTGCGCCCTCTTGTGGGGTCACTCGGGGTCATTCAGAAATTCACAGAGGAGGTGAAGAGAGACCCGCTGAAGTCTGGAGTCTTCCTCAAGGCGCTGTGCTTGTGCTGTAAGGAAGCCGTCAACCGGGCTAAGGTGAAGGAGAGCGGCGGACTGGAGGCGTTAATCAGCTTTTTGGCCGCCCACAAGAGTCACCCCCTTTCCCGGCTGGCTATTCTTGCCTGTGTGGACTTTGTGTTCGATGAGACGGCCATGGAGCAGTTGCAGGAGTTAGGGCTGGTCCCTCTGCTTGTTGCCCGACTCGTCGAGCTCACCAGAGGGGAGGAGCAACCCCCCGAGAAGATGGACGTAAGCATCACCTCCAGCATGTCTCCCACTGAGCTTCTCTCCTCAACATGTTTCGACTCTTTCGATTTCCCCCCACCCGAGGGGTACAAGAAGGAGGAGGCGGGTCGGGAGCAAGGTCTGTGCTCATCGAGCTTTTTAAGTCTCAGGTATGTAAAATGAAGAGTTCAGGTTTCTTTAATTTATCTGAATGAACTTTTTATTATTCTTTATCATTCTTCTCTTTTAAAGCTGATGGTCTTTTTTGTTTCCTCAGGTCCTGGTTGGTGTCCGAGGGTTTGATCTCTTCTGAGGGAGACCTGCTCGATTCCCCGGGCGGTGTTGATGGGGAATGGGCAAGTCTTCAGATCCAACCGTCTTCATCCCCTCAAACCTCCTCCCCAAACCCTGACTCACACCCCTCTCTTAAAAACTCTTCTCCTCCCAACCCCGCTCCCTCTTCTGCTTCTAAAAAAGTAGCTCAGCCCTCTTGCGTGCCCCAGCTGTCATCCCCGGGGAAAGTAGTCACCGATCCGCCTCCCTCCAGTCCCCAAATCCAGCCCGCCTCCTCCACCGTCTCCTCTCCCACTAAAACACCAGTTTCTCCATCAAAGTTCACATCCCCGCACAGAAGGAGGCAGCGGGCTCACTCCTCAGTCTGTTTATCAAAAGTCACTCTTGACACCCCTCCCTCTGCCTCCCGCTCCATGGCGTACCACCACCCTTACCACCCTGAACCCTGGACGCCGGAGTCTCCCATCCTGCTGCTGCTTTCTCGCTTCTCCCACGCCACGGACCCGAGTGCCGCTCTGGTTAACTCGGGCATCATGTCCGGCCTGCTGTACTACCTCACCCAGCACCAGGACCCCAGCAGCAGGTGCTTCCGCATGCTGTGCCGGCTGAGCTGCAACCCCAACTGTTTGCAGTCGCTGGTCCGGACCGGCTCCGTGGCGCTGATTCGCCACCATCTCTGCCAGAGGGAGCGGGGATCGGAGGGAGAGAGGAGGCAGACGGACCGAGTGAAAGCTAAAGTTAGACAACTGGGTAAGAGAAAGAAGATCATAGTGAGGGTTGCAGGTTGATTTCATGGTAACTTTTGAGGAGCGTTATTCAACCTGTAAACTTCATAGTTTCTTTAAAATAACAGTTTCAACAAAGATAAACAGTTACATATTGCCTTATTGAAGTTATAGATAATGTATATTTGATTAATCTTCTTTTATTATAATTAATATTAGTGAGTAAATCATGAAATCCAGTTATTTTGCCAAGAGTAATTACCCAGAAGTAGTTAGAATAATTAAAAGCAACATTTGTAATGGACTGTTTTAGGGCTACAATTGACAACCACTTTCATTATTAATTAATCCTCCCATATTTTCTCTATTAATTGTTTTAATGTCCAAAAATTGTGATAAATACCAGTTATAATTTCTTACTGCCCTCAGCGATGCCTTAAAATATGTTATTTTGTCTAATAAACAGTCCAAAGTCCAAACACATTATGGATGTGACAAATAAAAAAAGACTATTTAAAGTTAGAGATAATAAAAATTTGATTAATCTTCTATTACATTGGTGTGTAAATCATTAAATATAATTCTTTTGCCAAGACTAATTACCAGGAATTAGCTTAAATATTAAATTAAACTATTCGTCATTTTTAGGGCTGCAGTTAACAACCATTTTCACTGTTGATTAATCTGGCCATTATTGTTATATTAATTAATCATGATATACATGACACATAAAAAGTGTCAAATTTCGCTAATGCAACCAGCTTAAAAAATGACTGAAGCGATTATCGTAGTTGCTCATTAATTTTCTGTCAATCACCTAATCAATTAAACTATTCATTGCAGCCCTTTGATATATAAGAGAAGTTTATAATTGTGACTGTCCTCGTAGGTTTGGCTCTTCTCAGTAATCTGCGGGTCCAGTGTGAGTCTGGATTCGGCTCGGGAGTTCTCGCTCATGTGATGCTTTCCGGCTCCGAGTCAGACAAGATGAACTGCGCTCTGTCTCTGCCGTTAATCAGCAGGTGAGTCGTAAAGGTGTAGAAATATGAGATCTGTCAGGTTTTAAGACTGAAAAGTGTAGGAATGTTGTAAAATCAGCTTTTTTTGTCCTCATAATAGTCTCAAGGGCCTTTAAAGATTTTACTGAGTTAATGCTTTTTAATTTACTTGATCTTACAAAGAAACTAAATATTCTCAGGTTTACTTTCAGACAGATGATTAAGATAATCAATCAAATATGAGTTTTATAAATCCTCTTTTCCTTCGACAGCAACAAGCCCCTGTTGAAGAAGCTCCTCCTGGACAGCGGCGGTCTGCTCTTGGCTCTGCAGCCCCTCTGCTGCGATGACGATGACATGGATGAAGACCACCCCGCTGAAAGTGGGAGGTTCCTTTCCGATTGGTTTAACTTACCCCATTCAGCTCTGACCTCTCAGCCCCACTCGCTGTACCTCTCTCTCCTGATTGGATGTCTCTCTAACCTGACGGGAGGCGTCAAAGCGGACCTCGACAAAAGACATGTCAACCCGGTTAAAACACAGACGGTCGCTAAAAGCGACGCTGCTTCACCCCCTCCTTCGAAAAAGGCTCGACTAGTAGACGTCTGTCCTTACGGTGAGTCAGACTTTGACCTCCTGCTGCTGCTGGACGACGGCACCGAGATCCCGGCCAACAGGGAGGCTGTAGCAGGGGTGGAGGGCACGGACGGGGTCGGCTCTGAGTACTTCAGGGCTCTGCTGAGAGGCGGATTCGGAGAGGCTCAGGGTGACGTGGAGGAAGCCATCCACATTAAAGATGTTAGCACAGGTATGTTGCTACCGGTGCTGCATTACCTGCACGGGTGTCGCCTCACAAACGACACGGAAACAACAAAAGAAGGGGGTGATGGAGAGAAGAGAGGACACTGTCAGATTTTGAACACACTGGTCCTTGAAGGGCTGGATTTCTGCAAAAAGGAGACGGGGGAGCACCCGGCTTTCCAGAAAACACGTCTAGGCGAGGTGATGACCGGAGCGTGCAGATTCTTGGTGACGGAGCTGCAGAGAGAGTTAGAGGATCTCTGCGTGTCTCTTCTCCTGTCCTGCTCCACCAAGGCTGCTAGTCGAGCTGCATCAGCTCCCACGGAGGACAACGCCGACAAGGACGCATCTAAAATGGACCAAGAATGTCTCGAGTCCGCCGAGGAGAACCTGGCCAATCGAACATCCGAGTTGGAGTTGAGTGGCTTAGAGGCACAAACGGAAAATCTACCGGGACAGACGAAGAAACCAAACAGTTTCCTACATCAAACAGACAGTAAAAAAAGCTCTGCGGCTAGTCGAAAGGCTAGCAGGGAACTCAGTCTTTCTACGGACCTGAAGGACGCCCCGGTGTCCAGATCAAGCTCACTCACTCCAGAAGAGCTGAGACCAAAGAACTTGACGAGAAGTTCAGCACAGGGCGGGATGCTGGCTGCTCTCCTCCCTCAGATATACTGGTTTTCCCAGCGGTACAGCTACCCAGCGCTGGGTCGGGCCTGCTTGTCTCTGCTGCTGGGCTGTCAGGACTGTCCTCGGCCCTTCTCCTCCTCCTCCCTCGCCAGGGAATGCCTTCGCAGACTCGCCAGAGAGGCCGACTGCACGGACGCTCTGAAACAGGACCTGCTGAGTCTGGCCACGGCCGCTCTGAGCTGAGCTGATGAAACGTGGAGTGATGTGATTGATATGAATTCAGAGGGCACAGATCAGACTCAGAGTCGACTTGGGGAGCTTGTTATAAGCCTCTCAAAAAGATGCCATTGTTATAATTTTATTAAATGTCTAATATAGTACAAAGTGCAGGTTATAACAGTGGCATCATTACCTGAAAAACATGCTGTATGAATTTCTTCGGCACTAACAAGAATGTTGATTTATTTTCATAATTTCAAAGCCTGAATTTTTATTTTAGTTTGTAGCCTGTCACAGCATGACATAATGGTGTTAATTTACTGTTGTTTAACTTCTAATGACATTTGTATTGTGATTTTTCTTTTCTTCTTTTTTTTTTTGAAGGGAGGGCAGGGAGACGAGTGTCAGCAAATGTGTACATTGCATTTGATAAATGTAATTAATTTAGCTGGAAGAACTGGAATTATCAGGTTTGGTCTAGGAGCCAGTTGTTTATTTTGTACATACATAGAGATAATATGAAATAGCCTGATATACAGTGTAGATTTCACCTGTCGCATATCAATTTATGCCAACTGAATATATAAATTTATGCCACTTAATACGTTGTTGGAGCTTCACTTTGCCTTCAGTTTTTTTTTCTTGTTTGATTTTTGGATCCAGAAACAGATTTTCTACACATTGATCAGAGCACATATCTTCAGGTAATGTCAGTCTGTTATATTATTTCAATCCAACAGAGAGATAAATGTCTCAAAACTGTTGAATTCAGAATTTAGTGAATGAATCGTTATAACTTTTCATTTTCAGGAGTCCAACACCTAGCATAGGGCGGCAGGGCGGCAGGGTGGTGCAGTGTAACATAAAGGTTAATTGGAGACTCTTAATTGCCCGTAGGTGTGAATGGTTGTCTGTTTAATCTGTTAGCCCTGTGATGGACTGGAGACCTGTCCAGTGTGTACCTCACCTTTTACCCAATGACACCTGGCATGCTGCTAATTATTACTAAATGTTTTTTGCATTTTAAAGGATAAAGCTGCAGAGATTCAATCAAATCACATAAAAATACAAAAACTAAAAAAGTCTCTCAATACTCTCCAACTTCCATCATTTCTTCCTACTGAAAAATATAGGTTACACATATGTAATTTAATTCCTTTTTAAAACAACCACTTTAGTTTTTATACCAAATATTCCCCAAAAAAGAGAAAAATATGCATTTTTTGGGGATTATTTTGAGCTGCGGATTTATACACGTTTGGCCCTTTAGTGAGTATTTACTACAGTGTCAAGAAGCTCCTGAGTCAACTTCTGTTTTATCAGTCAAATCACTTCCTGTTTTGTTTTTTATAGCTGCGTCATTATACACAAACACACACATGATAACATGACAAACAAAACTATACAAAGTCAACGGACAGGTCAATGCAGAGGAGCACGGGGCTCATTTCTTTTTCATCTCTTACCTCTGGTCTTGAACGTTAGTGATGATGCCCAAACCGCTTTTCAAAGACGCTGATACAGCTACGACTCCTCAGCTGACAGGAGAGACGCTCTTTAGTGCACTGTAGGGTTTTATAGCTGAACTACTAACAGGATGCACAACCTTTTTTTCATCTCTTTAAGACGAAAAGTGATGT
The DNA here is from genome assembly GCF_027409825.1 of Scomber japonicus. Taxonomy (NCBI): domain Eukaryota; kingdom Metazoa; phylum Chordata; class Actinopteri; order Scombriformes; family Scombridae; genus Scomber; species Scomber japonicus. The sequence continues at coordinate 24,589,059 of NC_070595.1, forward strand.
TGAACAAAGGCATTAAAATGTGAGTTTTAAAGGTAAAACATGACACACATCTGCAGATATGTCAAGCAAATGACAAATTAATACACTAATATTGACCCCCTCCTCTAATTGCCCTCACAGTTAATGCATTTATCTGAAAGTCAGACTCTGAATATCTTAAATTTGGGTCCCCAGTATTTACAGCAACAAGACAGCATGTGTGGGACTGACTCAAATTTAACTACAGTGCCCATGATCATTGTAAAGAAGGGGTATGCTGCAGCAGTGTGGCACATTAACAGTTGGAGGTCTGTGGCATCAAAGAATAAACAACTAACATCAGGCTTTGACTAAACTAACATTAATGTTTTTTTAACTTTTTTATGGGATTTATTGACAATAGGGAAACACATAATATCAGCAAAGTTATCCTTTAAAGCCCCAGTGTGCAGGATTTGAACATTTCTAGCATTGATGACCCTTATTGGGAGTAAAAGAAGACACCACACATAAATTGCACGCTACTCTGAATTAAAGGAACAAGAAATGGCACTCATTGTAAGAGAGCATAAAGTGGTTTTATTCCCATCTGAGTGCACCGCTTGATGGCGATGCTACTTCGCCTCCGCCTCGGTCAGTATAATTAAGTCAAGCAGGCTGCAGACTGGAGTTTAAGGAGTAGAGAAATGTGACTGGTCCCCTCAGTGGTGGGAGCCCTCGTAGCCTTCGGGCAGAGCATTGGTGTGAGGGTTGTGGAACAGGCTGTGGTTTCCATCGCCCCAGGGGAATTTCTACAAGGAGACATGTTAGCAAATTAGTAAAGTAAAATCTTTACATTCACTGAAGACCATTCCTATTTAAATAATGTTTTTTTTGCAGAGTTCTGAAAAAGTGGGTAAAATGAGCTTCACCTTGGTGCGGACGCGCAGGTGAGGATATGGCACAAACTCTGGTGCGCCATGCGAGTGAGCCTGCATCTTCATGTAGGCGTTGGCCATGCAGACACCAACACCAGGTAAGGCCAGCACCCAGGTCAGTATCTTCCAGGTCCTTGCTGTGGAAAACAATTAGTTAAAAAACCAACAAAACACATGACTAAAGCACTAAAATAAATCCAAATATGTGTGTGTGTGTGTGTGTGTGTGTGTGTGTTTGTGTGTGTCGAATGCAAACATAAATTTAGAGCAGCTGTCGTGCATTGGAGTCCATACTGATGATTAAAACTGATTATCTGCCAAACAGCGTGAATGTGCAGGACGGCTGCCAGCTCTGCAGACATTTCAGTTAATGTTCAACAGTAGACTCTGAGGCGTTGTTGTTTTTTTTTGTTTTTGCTTTTTCGTATATGCATATAGCAAGTCTGAATTTGGCTAATATGACAGATGAGATAGACACAGGAAAGCCACACTGACCTCCTCCCTCATGGCTCGCATGCGACGCAGCGGCAAACACCCGACGAGTGGCCAAAGCAGACAGAGACATCTGCAGAGTTTATAGATAGTAATGTTTAATCACACCTGCATAAACATACACGATGAATATAAAAACACAAGTGACCACACACTTCAGTGTTATGTCACATCAAAGAAGCGTAAGGAGATTAAAATGACCTATGCTGCTGTATTTGCATGTCAAGGGGGACTTCTGTAACCTTTGTACAGACCCAAGATACACAACACACCAACAGAAATAACAACAAGTGATCTGAAGATAACTTGTATGCAAGAATCTGATATTTGTGATCAAATAATTAGCAGATAATATCATTTATATACCTGAAAACTTTACAAATAAACACCTACAGTACAGTAAGGGTTGAACCTGGGCCTACTGCTGTTGCTGCATATCAGAGTACTACTAATCTAGCTAAAATGTAAAAAATGAGTAAATTATGGTAAAACTTACTGTTCTTCAGGTAGGCAATATTATATATGCTTTATTTTCCTCTTCTTATTTCTCTGGTGTAATCGTTGCTCATTTAATTTCTTCCTCTTCTCAGCTTGTTTGTCCTTCAGTCTGTCCTGAGCTGAACTCTGTGTGTCAGACTCCTCCCTATTTCAATCTGTCCCTGCGCCAAGAAACTTTATATTTGGGCAAGTGCAAAGGCGGGCAGATAAGTGACGAAGAGGAAGAGGATGGGGAGGGGGAGGAGGTGTGTGGGTGCCGTGGAGGACATTCAGCCTATATTAAAAAAAATGCAATCAGAGCAGAGCGCTTATTAATCCTCATTAATAGCCTCTTAAGTTAATGGAGAAGGCTGATTAATATAATCAGTGTGCCAGCTTTCACTTTTGGTTTCAGGTTGTTCAGTCCTCACTGTCGTTCTTTATAAACTCCTGGAGTTCAGCTGCAGGTCACAGGTGCAACATGACGTCACTCTATTTACATTTTTACGATTACTTCATCACCAAAGGCTGTAAATCCTCCTTGTTTTTCCTTCCAAATCAGATTAACAATGACATCGTAATGTGAAAAATATAAGCCAATGAGGCCAATGTTATTACTCAAAGGCAAGTCCTCTGGGATTCAGATCTCTTATATGAAAAAAAGACTTAAAAGTTAAAGTATTTATAAGTGTAGTAGATCACAGGCTTCTAGGCTTTCTTCAGTCTTTGTCATATGATATTAACAGTATAAACAGTTTCCTGTTGTAACAACATGTCCAGTTTCATAAGAAAGGAAGTTGGTTTGTCATAAAGAGAGAAAATATACGCTATTAGAATATACTGACAAAAAATTACATCGCTGTTAAATGTATCTGTTTTGTTTTTTTTAAACCAAGATGTGCATAATCTTTAAGTCCGTCTTAAAATAACAGTCAGGAGCCCAAATTAATATTAAAAGATGTTTGTCTTGCTGTGATCATTTCTCCTGTTCATACTGAAGGTCTCTTCATAATGCACTTAAAATGTAAGTGATAAGGGACAAAACCCACAGACCTCCTTCTGTGCAAGGATGGCATGTAGGCATGTATGTAAAAGTTGATCTGAAGCTAATATGAAGCTTCAGCTGTCAAACAACAACATTACAGTCTTTTTAGTGCCAAAGTTCCTCTTTTTGTTACTATACTTCCACCACAGCTCAACAGAGGAAACACAAAGAGGGAATCTGATGCTAAAAAGACTGTAAATGTGTCAGATATGACTAACTCAGACTACTGAAGCCTCATATAAGCTTCACATCTACTTTTAAATGACTGTGTGCATTGTGTCCTACGTCCATTACATTGAAAGCACATGTTAAGGGGATCTTTTAATAGTCAGTATGAACAGGAGGAATTATTAAAGCAAGGAAAACCTCTTTCACCGTTGGTATGGATACCTGACTGCTATTTTAAGACACACTTGAAGGATTTGAGAACTTGTCCTCTTATACAAACTATCCACCAGATGGGGCAGTGCTGCTATGAGGAAGCTGTCCTTAAAGCACTCTGCTTGTCCTTTCAGTCAGTTGTGTTAAACAGGCTTACTTCTGCATTTAAGTTCCTTCCCACTTGGTTAATTTTTGTACTAAGTTCATTATTTAGATTGCAGAAATAACCCTGTATAACCTGTATGTTGAGTCAGTTATTTAGATGCTCTTCTGAATTTAGTATTAAGTTGGAAAGAGTTGAGTCCACTGAACAACATATAAAGTTCAATAAATTTTAATAAGATACAAAATCCAGCAGTCATGATGTGCCAAAGTAGGTTTTCATATCTTTATTTTCCCATTGGGTGTACTCAGAAGAACAGCAGCAACAACTTACTGCACCAAACTGCTTTGCACATGACGAAATATCTATGTAGAGTTTATATACAAATGTAGAAATAAACACAGAGACAAAAAAGGCAGTGTAGCCACCACTTCTTTCAGTGGTTATTCTCGATTTTCACGCCGTTAGTGATGCCTTTGTCGTCTCGGTCTGGACAGTTTCGTGCTGTAGTGCAAACAGCAGCCGGAGCCAGCAGTGATGTCAGTCTGTCATGCAAGCAGCAGCCAGTCTGAACGTCTAGCACTTGTGTTATTGTGGGCAGAGGAAACACACACCATCTCAGCACAGACATGTACTGGAGGACAGACACGTGGAGGTATGCGTGTGCTGCAGGTGTGCAGCTGGAAGTCCGACCTGCGGACATGTTATTTAGGTCACTGAATCTCCTTTTAACATGTGTTTGAATGCATGTGTTGAATAAGAAGCAGAAACAGAAATGTATGCAATATAGAAGTTTCTAAACCCTTAGCAAGTGATCTAATTTTAGGTTTTGAATTAATTAATCATCCTTTGTTGGAAGTGCTCGCTGGTTTGTCTTACTTCTCAGATTAACAGTGACATCTGAGGAATTTAAGCCATTGAGGCCAATGTTATTACCTCAATGGCAAATCTTGTGGGAATGACATCTCTTGTACAAAAATGATATAAAAGTTGTATTTCTAATGGCTTTCCAGACTTTTTTGAGGATTTGACTGTCATATGTAAAAACAAATGTCAGTTCTGTGTAATAACATATTCATATTTTCTTGTTAGAAAACGTATTTTTGTAAGAAAACTTGCTGATCTGATGTTTTAATAGGAAAATGTTGCTGTCACTGTTAAATGTATCAGTATTTTTGGTAGACCTACATTCAAATAATCTACAAACGTAGTCATTGAAACATAAAAATCACTCAAATCTGAGCTTGAAGATTTTCACATATATAATAGCATATGTTTGTACTCTCTGTACTTCAGTATTTTGACCCACAATTTAATGAAGCCGGTTATCTCTTTAATTCTCAGCTTTATATTTACAGTATAAGTATTCAAAAAATGTGGGGCACTTACAGTAATTACACAGTATAGGAGAAGAGGTGGTAAAATAAGATATATAACAAGTAGCCTGTAGTGCTGTATATTATTTTTAGCCATAGTGGAAGGGCTGCGGGATGACAGAATCAATCAGTTCATGGTCCCTGGCCAAACTTCACTGAAATACTTCAACATAAAGACATCCATTGTTCCCAGACAACTTTTACTTTTTAGGTTGACATTTGGTGACATTGGTTTTCAGACTCAGCATCTTTTCCCCATGAGGAATTGTCTGAGCTTTGGTGATCCTCTAATTTATCCTCAATGGCACCATCATCAGGACATTTGTTTTATTTCTCCAGTCCTTCAGTTTATGAATAAGTAGATTAGCTCCTGCTCTGAAATGTGAGGCCAATGCAGAAGTGTCTTAAACTTGCCTTCTTTCTAATGGCCAGCAGGGGGCGACTACACCGACTCCAAAGAGAAGTCAAATTGTATGGAAGTCTATTGGACAATTACCCTCCTTCTCACTTGATTTTGTACCTCAGTAAACATTTTCCCTTTTGAATTTTTGGTTTCAATCGCTAGTTTCTACTCTTCAACGATTGTTTTAATTAATAAGTGGCTAACGTTGATTAACCGCAGATTCACAGAGTACAGGCTTAGCGGTGTGTTTTCAGTTAATGGAAGTGAATTTTGCATTTTGGTCACCTTAAACACTAATTCAGCATTTGGTTGTACTACAAGATACTCTAAAGAGTCACATATTCAGTTTTTCTGGTAAATACATTTTGTTTTTATGGTTTTAGGCCTGTGGTTCACTAGCGAAAATTAGCATGCATCATGCTAACCAAGCTAGCAGTAGGTCCAGCTCCACTCCACAAGATTATGTATTTGTTCCAGTGGTTAATTATATTCAGTTGCTTCTATCTAAAGACAAAAATGTCCAAAAAAGCTTTAAAAAGAAGAGTTAATTGCATTTACTTTAAATGGACATCATTTACAACTCTTCATATTCTTAGTAAGTACATTTATTTAATTTATTTGATCATTTATTGAAACTTTTCTGGTACAGAATACAAACTCCACACTAGACTCTACATCTCATTACAAATAAACTATACAATGAAAATACACCAGAATATACTTATTTTAAATAACAATAAATCATAAATCAACTTTACGATTACATAAAACATCCTTTGTTGACTAGGATTTAAAGTGATAAAATTATCACCTCTACGTTCAACCTCCAGTTTAATGCCACCGTCTTGACAGCAGTGAATCTGTGTGTCCTCCAGCGTTTTCACACCCGGGCACGAGAGAGAAAAGACACACAGATTTACAAGGAAAAGACAGGACAGACTGTCTCAAATGGCACAGGCTGCTTTCAGTCCTGTCCAACATCACACACACTTACTGCATCGCATACAATCCACAGTTGTCTTTCTCTTGGCACGAAGGACACAGACAGGAGTGTGTGGGTTTGCAGAGTTGTACTCACCTGAACTCAGTTTACGCACGTTTTTTATTTGCATAACACAGTTTACTCACATTTTAGGATGACCTAATGCTACAGTATATGCTATAAATTAATAGGTGGTGTCAAACTGATTATAACAGTAAGCTAATATAATACTTTCTGGAGAATAACCAGTATAAATGTATGATTTTAGAGATCATAGTGTACCCAGCTTTGTATTTACACATCTGTACAGTATGTGTCTGTTTTGTGCACTTTGCTGTGATGAGTCTGCAGTGTTTCCTCCGGCTGCTGTGCGTCTACACCCACTGATGGAAATGCCGCACTTCATCAGGCTCTGGTAGAAAACCTGCTGAATCGGTTCATTCTGTACGTGGTTATCCATCATGCTGGTGACAAACGGACTGCTGTGTTCAATACTGGACAGACGCTCAGGAGACACTCGGCTAACATAGAAAGCCTCTGAAGAATAAAGGAAAGCTATAAGTCCTCAATTTAAATTGTGTTTAAAGCTACACGTGAATGGTAAAACAATTAATTGAAAACTACCACAATTAAATACAGTAAAACTGAACATACTGTCGATTGAGATCAGACAAGTCTTATAGATAAGTGTCTTTAAAAAAACTTTTGACAGTGTAACCACATTTTATTCCCTGCTATTTGGACTGTTTGTTAATTATTTTTTCTGTTAAGCACTTTATAACTCTACTAAGAAAAGTGCTATAGAAGTAAAATGTATTATAACTATTATTATATACAGAGTCCACAGCAGGCCTACTGTACACTAGTCTACAGATTCACATAATCTTGCTACCAGCCGCACAGCTGTATGTGAACTGACTGGTTGTGACTAATTTGTTGCACAAAGCATGGTGGGATACCTGGCGGCGTGGACCAAGCTCATGGTGCGACAAAAGGGCAGGGGCAAGTTCAAAAATTCAAATGGTGCTCAAATCAAGACAGCCAATCAAGCTGCAGGACAGGCAACTCTCTGAACAGTGGTGTGTATTGGCGGTGTGACCGATGCTGCAGGGTGGATATGACTTTATATGAATAGGCAGTTTACAGTTTACAATTCTCGTTTTGCATATCTGACTGCTGGACCGTTTTAGCCCAAAATAGTCAAAATACCACCTGTACGTTAACGGTAAGCTAGATAGCAACTCAGGACTCTATTCTTTCTGTTATTTCTCTTTGGTCTCCTTTTTCCTCCCATCTCTGTACATTTATAAAGCAGATTCATAAAGCTTTAAGGATATATGCACATTTTTAATTGGACGTTGGAAGCGTTGACTCATTTTTGCATCTATATATTTACTTTTTATGTAATTGCTTCACATCTAAAAATCACTTTCATTTTGTCTGAACATACAATAAAATTAAAATGAGTAAAATATTGTCAAAGCTACTATACAATATTGTATTATCAACACATTAGCCTTCATTAGGGCACAGATGAAAGGATTAGATTATTCTGAAACATTATAATTACAAACATTTGTAGTTTTTAACATTTACCAGCAGACAGTACAACAAAACTGCATGTAGACAGTAGCGACTATTACAGAGTGGGCCTGATAAAAACTGTTCAACTGCAAATCACATAAAATATAATTATACAATAAACTATACTGCAATAGTTTTAATATAGTAGAGCTTCATTTAATGTATAGTTACTAGCTCACTACACTTTACAAATAGCTTGCCCAACACTGCTTGTGTAATAGGTTGACTGAGACAGATTCTACCTTTGGGATAACTTTGGCTGCAGGCGTTTGAACAAACTATGAAGACTCAGGATCCACCATCAATATTGTGCTAGGCGGACTGAGCTGACGGGGGATTTGGAGCAATGTGCACCACACATTACTCTACAGTGGAAACTTCCATACACTCTGCATCACATCTGCAGGACCTGTACAGACTACAGAGCTGCTTGTCCTGTAGGTGGAAAGAGATTCTCTTTTATCTGCAGTCTGATATAGAAAGTAAATCAGATAAGACAAGTTTTGTCAGTTAGTCGAGTTATTTTCAATTCGATCTAATCAGTGGAAGAACCTGAAATATTGACAATGTTTTGTTTCATTCCATTCTCTCCTGTGCGGGAAATGATTCCCCTACTAATCTCTACAACAATCTCATTTAACTCCCATTTCCTTTAAAACCTTTGTACAGACATGGAAACCAGTTGTCTTTTAAACTGGTTGGTTTACATTCTGACCAGCTGATATGAATCGATGCAGCATACAGAGCAGAGCTGTTAGTTATTATCTGATCTGACAACATCAGCTCGTTGTGTATTTCTGTTAACCCTCCTGTTGTCCTTGGATCAGTCAACAGGCATTAACTCAAAAATGAAGTACAGTTTCATTTAAATTAGGCCTACTGACTATAATTTCCAAAGAATATGTGTAATACATGGTAATAAATTGGTAATAAATTGGAATGAAGTTGGCTAAAAAGGTCTAACACAGAGTGGGATGACCTTATGCTTCACAAACAGGTCAATTTTAATCCAGGAGGATTAAAGTTGCACAGTCGACAGGAAGACAACATGAGGGTTAACTGGGGTCCAATTTAATAATTTATTCAGGTTATGAAAGGATAAGGCTTATGTTATTTTAATCTTTCTCTAGCCTAACCCTAACCCTAACCCATCTTAAGTGGCTACGAAGGGTGGCAATGTCGGTGTGTTCGGTCAGTCCGCCATCACAGTCCACACTGAAGTATCTCAACGACTATTTGATAGATTCGCATGAAATTTGGCAAAGACATTCACTCTTTTCATCGGATCAAAATTTCAATTTGTTCAATTTGGTTGACAATCAAATACTTGCAAAATCCACAACATTCCTATCTGCCTTGTACTTTGCGTTTATTGCTTATTAGAAAGTGTTATCATGCCAACAGATAGATAGATAGACAGATAGATAGATAGATAGATAGATAGATAGATACTTTACAGATCCTTCACAGGAAATTGCTTGGTTTACAGCACCACACTTAAGAGAGCCAAAATCACATAGAAACACATCTCAGACAACCCAATGGAAAAAAACTAAAAGCTTATAAACTTACAATAAAGTCACAGTAAAGTCAATTCCATGTGTGGTGGTGAATTTTCACTTTTGGATCAGCATGTTATCAACTTCATTACAAGCGTGTTAGTATCCTGATGTTAGCATTTAGCTCAAGTACAGAGAGGTGCGGCCTCACAGAGTTGGCTGTAACTCTAAGTCTTTGTATTTATATGCCTTACAAGGCTACAGAATAGGCTATGACTTTTATTTAGCTACAGCCAAGAATAACTTATGTCTTCTAACATAAACATACAAGAGTCATACAGGTAATTGCTGTTTATTTGTTGCTAACAACCTAACATCTGAGGTAGGATATGTTGTATATCACTAAAATGGACCCTGACAGGCTACCTCACATTTGGACTGGTGTTAGTCTGGCAGGACAGCCTGTTTCCCCTCGGTCTCTCCGTCCAGACTTTTCACTTCAGTCCTTAGGCAAGTTTACCCACACAACACCTTCCACCTCTTGGCGCTCTCTAACCGAAAAAGCCACCCTCAAGTTCACATTAAGAGGTTGTTTTGAATAATGGTGAAGTCCAACCTCAATCACAGACTTCCTCCGTTTACTAAATTTGGTGTCTGTACGGCTTTGGCTCAGAGAGTGATTTATTATAAGCAGATTTTAACATCAGAGCTTCGCTACACTCTCTGACCTAACCTGCTCAGCCAGACGCAAGTTTCAACCCGAAACACCTGCATGAAGATTTGTGCCAGCAGGATCGCTCTGTAGGTCTTTGTGTTCTTCCACCAATTTGGATACGCTACATGGGGCTGAACACTAATATTAAGCCCTGTGTGGAGGTGGCCAACAGTGCCTTACAAGCTGGAAGAAGAAGACCATAAATCCACCAATAAACACAACACAAAACTTTGGATTAAAATGTTTATTTTACCAGCGAAAAACTGTTCATTAGAGCAGCAAACTGTTTATTTTGTTGTTCATGAGTTCATTAAGCTGCTAAATTCACTTGAGGTTATGCAGATTTCCAACCTCCTGATGAAATTGCCTTTTTTGCAGACATTAGGATCCATTTTCAGTTATTTGTTCATTTTTCATTTTACACCTCTGACCACCAAATTGGAGCATGGGTATTTGGAAGTAATTGGTATACAGTACAATAGGAAGTCAATGTGTTGCCACTGTTGCCAGATAAGAGTATATTTTTTAACTGTGCTTTCCATTGTGTCTCAGTATATTTATCCCCATATTTGTGGTTTTCTACTCTCTGTGGAACATTTTGGTTTATTTTAAGCAAGAGGGAAACAATGCCCCATCTTAACAGTAACTGACGAGCTGCATCCAGCTGTGTAATACATATTTTGTCTAATATTTCTTTTTTTATTATTATTCAATTGTTTTCATATAGCGCCACATCTCTACAAAAAGGCTTTTTCTCATAGAGCAGGTCTAGACCATACTCTTTAATAATTTAATTTAAAGAGACCCAGCATTCCCACATGAGCAAGCACTTGGCGACAGCGGCAAGTAAAACCGCTCCTTTAACGGGAAGAAACCTCAAGCAGAACCGGGCCCTAGGTGGGCGGCCATCTGCCTTGACCGGGATAATAATATTTCCCAGAAATGATATTGGTATAACTTTAATGGCACTAAATGTAACAGTGAATGATTCTGGATCTGCACATTGCATCAATTGATGTCTAAGACCGTGATGCAATGTTTGGCATATCGCATATTACCTCACAATCTTCCTAATGACGACATATATGACATTTAAATAGAAAGTCACATCAATTATTTGCAGATTTGCATAGAATATTTGAATAATGCCTTATACAATATAAGCTTTGGCAGTACTTTCTTTTGCAGGTATGAAGCACCACAGCATAAGGTTAAATTTCACATTTCAACACACTATCTTTAGATATCAGGGAAGCCAGCCTGCTAGCTATTTTAAGAAGAAAGTTTAAAATGTACTTCTCCACTTTTGCCTTTAACAGTGATGTTTGAATAGATTTTATATATTCTACTTATTCAATGTTTTAGCTACCTTTACTATTTTAAAATTATTACTATGTTTATTTTCCTGGCTCTTTTAATGTGAAGCACTTGGTGTATGTACTTCCTTTTGTTGTAAAGCACGTTGAGCTACATTTTTAATATACAATACATTTCCTATATATTTGCTTCTGAAACATGCGAAAAGGGCAATGAGAGTCACATTATTAAGCGAGAAAGCTGCCATAAATGGGTAGAGTTGATGAAAATGTTTTATGTCTTTATTGGGAATAAAATGGTCTGCTTCATAGGACGATATGAAGTAATGTCTACTAATAGGCGTACTTTTGAAAAACATAATCCTGAGTTAACTGTGAGCCAACATCTTGCTAACCAGCCTGTTATATAGATTGAAATCCATGAATTCTCACGTCTTTCGTCATTTAAAGGACACATAAGGACAGCACACGAGCACACACACACACACACACTCAATGTAATTTGTAAGTATACATTGGGGCACACAGTGTTTCTAATACAACAGACCACAGTGAAGCTACCAGATGTGTCTCCACAGATGCTCTTGCTGTTTTCTGGGTAAATGAGGCACCACCTCACCTCACTCTATCTTACCTTTTGACAACCATCAGCCCCTTCTTCTCGAGCGCTGTGACATGTCATCTTGAAAAATCTCCTCATGGATCTTAATCTGTGTTTTTATCTTCTTATAATACACCTCTCAAACCTTTGGACAGATGATAAATGTTTACAGGTGAATCATGGGTGAAGGGATGGATTCTTACCGTTCGTGAGTCAGACGTGGGTTATGTTATTGTCTTACGCTCAGTACCACCAGGGGAGACGATGTGGTGGTCTGCACGTGTGTGACTTCAGTTTTCCCTGCAGTGGCACAAGAAAACACAACGGGCCTCTTTCAAAGCATGACCATCGTACTGTATGCGGTTCTCCAGTCAGACGCTTTGCAGTAAGTAAGACGTAAACTTTAACATTACATTAAGAAATGGCTGTAAGACAAAGGACCTCACACACTATAGGATATGAGAACAAGCCTGGAGCTTATATATGGGCTAATGCTTCTTGTACACAGTCTCAACAGAGTGTATGAGTAGTAACACACTAGAGCACACTGACAGTCTGTTTTAACTATGGAAACTGCCTTATATGACACTTTAATTGAGGTGATTGCCTGCAGGACCATTTACAGATTTCCTTATTAAACATTTAACGTTGCATGCTTTTCACGAAACTGTACAGTAGACACACACACATTAAGTAATGTTTCCTCCACAGTTTCCAGTGCACTTCTTTTCATCTGGATATTTACACTCTTTAAATAGTTTCTTGTTTTGCTTGCACTCATTCTTTACCCCACTTCTTGTTTTTTAGGAGGTGTTTGCTCAGTTAAAAAAAACTGCAAGAAAAACAGGTTCAACACATCTGTCAAGACCTCATTTTCGTAAATCATAAGTTTCCTGTTTTCACTTGTATGTTTATTACTGAAATAGGGATAGGGACAGTGTATTTGCATTATTTAGACTGTCTGTGTGTATGAGCTCCTAACTATTCCTGATGTTTCTCAATCCTTACAAGAATATGATTATGCAGAAAACATTGTTGTGTATGTCACCCGGTTAACAGTGTAGTAATTGGCAGAAAAGTCAGACAGACACAGAGAAAACACTGGCTGTTTGCTCTGTTTTTTTCTTCTTCTTTGCTCTCTTTTTTACTGAGAAGAATTTCCTGTTTTGCTTATTTTCTTCTGAAGGGACTTTTGAAAGCAAATGCATGGCTGTTCCTTCATTTGTTGCTCAAACAAAAAGAGTTTGATGTAATTAAATGAGGTTAGACCAGCATTAAATAATCAGATAGAGCTCTGAATTGGGCCTTCAGATGTCCACCTCCACCCAGTTGAATGTTTGAGCTTCACTGTGCAGAGTGATGTATGTGCAGAGTTTGACACTAGAAAGCTGTTTTCACATTCATCTGCTGAAGTTTCTCTGTGCTCACTTTAATCTCTTACAACCCCATTTTTTTGTCCACATGCCCTAAAAAATAATGTGACCCAAAAATACAAGGTCTTGGTGTCTCAAAGTTACAGAGGCTGAAGTGTCACACGGTGTAGTTTAACAAGTTAAAGCTGAGCTGAGTTAACTTGACGTTCACGTGCGAGCAGGTTTTGTGACATCACATATAGTTTGCAGGCCAACCGTGTGATGTGGAAACGTGAAACCTCGAGTGCACAAACGGAGTGAATGGACTTTTCAGGAAAGTTGGAGACATCTTATGTCCAGCTGTAACTGTCCAACTTTTGAAATGAAAAATAATTTGCATTTTTCTTCAAATTCTTGATTTTCAATGAATGACAAGAAGACTTTTTAACTTTTTTTTATGACTAATCTGTTAAGTGGACACCTCCAAACACACAAAAAACTATATTAAACACAAATAATTAAAAGAAAGATTCAAAGCAGACTATTTTCATATACCTTAAAACTAGACATTTGATAAAAACTCTAAAAAGTTTATGTTTTCAAGGTGCAACAGACCTATAAGAGAGCATTGGGCACTGTGGAAGAAGAGAAGATCCCCTTACTGTATGTGTGTAATCTGGGATCTGCTGATGGAAATGGACCAAAGTGGGCCTTTGACTTTGCCCAATCAGACCAGTGTGAGTGTGCAGAGGGCAGGACTGGTCAGTGGGAGTGTATCAAAGAGAAAACCATATATAGGACATCAACATGCTTTAAAAATCCATCCGTCCCTGAGCTGGTCTCTCTGCTTCCCAGTTTTGTTTTTTTTTGTTACCTGGTGTCCTCCATCATGCTGTTTCAAGCTCTGCTGCAGACCTCGCTGGTCCTCTGGATGGCTCAGCAAACTCTGCAAGGCGGTAAGAAAAATGTGGGATTTTATGGGCTAATTATGAAAAGACAGAACACTGGTTGTGTATTAAAACAATACACAGATTTAAGAAGTGTTCAGTTTCTGTCAAATTTGAGATTATACATTTGACAGGTTTTTAAACTTCAGATTCCCTCTTAATTTCTGCTCTGCTATTTTAAGGCAAGGCAATTACGTTTGTATAGCACATTTAAACAACATGGCAACTCAAACTGCTTTGCATACTATGTAAAAGGCACCAAGATGAAATGTAAAAGCAACTTCAAAAGTCAATATAGTCAATATGAAAGCCAATATAAAAAGAGGAATATAGTCAATATAAAAGTCAGTATAAAAAAGTCAATATAAGAAAAGTCAATATAGTGAATATAAAAAGACATTTAAATACAACTAAAGTCTTAAATTGGACATGAAAATAACATAATAGAATAAAACAGATAAAAGAGGACAATAAAAGTTACAATTTAGTGTAAGATGTTAATCAAAAGCCTCAAATTTGATTTAATCAAAGGCAGCAGCAAACAGAGAAATGATGCCCAATCACTTAAAATGATCAGTTTTAATCTTAACACAGATATTATTCCCCTTTGTTTGAGTTTACTCAATTCAGCTTATTGCTTAAAAACGATAAAACCATCAGGTTAAAATGATAATATTGCGAAAACTGGAATATTTGTTGAAATTATTGGTCCTTCTTATTCTGCATCAACTAGTTTTATTGGTAATTCTGCATTTAGCCATAGTTATATTGAATCCCAGTTATGCCTGTAGATGTCACGGTAAATAGTTTTAATTTGAGGTAACACATTTATCAAAGAGCTTACGTAATGGCAGATGACAAAAGCAGCTGTCAAAGCTCTGATGGATCGGTGCCTTCAGTGAGTCACTCTCACTCACTTGTTAAATATCGTGTGTGTGAGATTGAGGGAGAGAAAAAAAAAGTACTGGACCGGTGTGGGGCTGTGTGAGCTCCAGGCATCAGTGATCTCGCCAAGTCACTGCGGTCTATATCATCTAATTTCTTTGGATCACAGGATGCGATGAAAAGGTGGCATAGGCAGGCGAGATTTGACGACCAATTGTGAGATTAGCTAACTGACTCCACACAGTTCATAGTTATTTTGTCTCATCCTCAATCCATCAATGGACGTCTGTTTCTCTGCCGTCATGTTGGCCAGTCGGAGGCAGCAGTCATGAAACACTATGGTGACATTTGTTTCTCAAAGGTCTTAACTTACTGAAGGTAGCATTTCAGGAGGTATCCGGTGAAAAGGCCTCAAAGTAAAGTTAATTAAAAAGATATTAAAGTTATTCCCACTTGCTGCAACACCTTGTCTTATAGGTTTTTCGGTTCAGCTACATTATTTCTTCATTATGTGGAAAACTATTAAAGTGAACAGGAATCTAACAGTAACAGCTTAGATTTCACTAATCAAAGACAAACATTTAATACATTTTTAAAAAACAAATGCATATATGGGCAAATGCATATTCCTTGTTCATGCTGTACTTTTAAACTTTACTTTATGTTTGTTTTATACACTTTGAATTAATTTTTTTGGTTAAATTTAATTTGATTTAATTATTTTTAACACTGTAAGAATCTTTATAAGTCTTTACAGGTCTGTTATGTTGCATGAGCCATTTCACATAATATCACATGATCATTTTTGGCATTTTGATAACTTTAAAGAACAAATCGTCATTAATTTTAATATCACTAACTGTAATATTTTCTCTTTCTTTTCAGGGGTTAAGCCTCAGGGTGTAGGCTATGGGAGAATGCTGCCAAGCAGAGGTATGGAAATAGTTTTTATATAGTTTATAAAGTGTTTTTGTCCTTATGAACTTATAATTCAATATCTTTGAAGGTCATCGAGCTACATTTAAAGGTGTGTGAAAGATTAGCTTGGAAGGTTAGCTAAACCACGTAGACTTCAAGCTAACGGAGTTGGAAGTCTGTCATTATCTCTTTGTTTTTTGTGTCTATGTTTAGTAGAGCTGCCACAATTGTTCAGTAAATAAATGAAATGTGGACTTTTAGATTGACTAAGAATTATTTTGGTAGTCGATAAATCACTCGGAGTATTCTTTTAAGCAGCACAGAGATTGAAAAGTGGCTGATAGTAGCTGTTATGCCACCAGTGGTTCAGTGGTAAGCTGCTTTCCAATACTGGTTCCTGGCATGTGGCACTTAAAAAGGGCTTAGCTACTTTTATTAAGTGACTGTCACATGCTAATAGACGTAGCCTTAGCTAACATGGCTACTGTTAGCCGAGCTACTGTAGCAAGTCTGACTAATTCATAACAGAAATTTAGAACCAACTAACCAAATTGCCCCCACTCCTCCACATGTTAATGATTAGATTTTTATACAAATGTATTTTGAAAGTCTTTAAATTATTAATATTTAACTCTTTCGTTGATCAGCTGTGAGCAAGTCTGTACAAATAGTCATATTTTCTATCTCTGGGTGCAAAAAGGCAGGTATGGATATCGTATTGCAGGGTTTGATGGGAGATGTTTCGATACTACTTGCTATCGATTTATTTCAGTTGATACCTGAAAGGTATTGAGTACTAATACCCAACCCTACATGCATATGTCATATTAGTTACTGGTGGATATCAATGTTTCTTTGACCGTTTTCTACCGTGTTGTGGTATTTTCTCATTGTGATATATCTTTTGATAATCTGAAATGACAATCTTTGTATTTATTTATTACAGCTGATATAGTTTGATTGTAAATTACTGCATAACTCACTATAAATCCAGCACCATATACCATTTTCTAGCAACATACCACTCCTAATCCACCATCATAAACCATGATCACCAGCGACATACCACTCTAGGGATCGGCATATCCTGCTGAACCACTATTGGCATACCATCAACCAATTTTTGTTCTTAGAGTCACTCAAAAAGTGTCCTAATGATCTGATTCCAGCCTCTCACATGTGAATATTTTCTGTTTTTTATAGTCCTTTATGTCAGTAAACTGAAGAGACATACAGACATTTGAGGACTTATGACATTTTTCTGATATAACAAGAAAAAAGTCAACAGTTAAATTGATAATGAAAATGATTGTTGGATCCAGTCATAATGTGTATTATTTTCCCTTCAGGTGTTGGCATTGGAGTAAAACCTGGAGGTCAGTCTTTTTCTCAGCATGCATTAACCATTACACCCCTTGGTTTACTAATTTCTAAAGTCCAAATATGTGTAATTAAAAAATAATGTTACAAATCAATACAAATGAGCACTTTCTTTGACTGAATTGTGGATGCAGTATTATCTATATTAATATAAAATGTTCACTCTTCACTTCATTTTACATGGAAATAGACAGATTTCTATTGTTAGTATTCAGGATGCAATGAGAGTACATGTTTCTTGCTTGAACTTTTGACTGGTGTAATAAACTCACTGACTTTTTTCTATAGCTGGTCCCCTTGGAGCATTGGGGAGCCGATATGGCAGCAAAGCAATGAAGACTGGAAGTATGTTTAATATTTTCTGCAGGCAGACTGATGTTATATTAGTTTCTCA
This sequence comes from Scomber japonicus, assembly GCF_027409825.1. NCBI lineage: Eukaryota > Metazoa > Chordata > Actinopteri > Scombriformes > Scombridae > Scomber > Scomber japonicus. The sequence goes on from NC_070595.1 coordinate 24,606,805, forward strand.
TCATATACTGTAAGTAATGTTTACATTTTTCCCTTTTCTTCTTCTTCTTCTTCAAAAAAAAAATCTTAGTGGGACGTTATCCAGCGGTCCAGCCCGGTGTTGGTAAGTTGTCAAGGAGCAAATCTTTACACATGAATAATGCATGCTGCAGTATTAGTTTATATATACTGCAGCCAATAAGACAAGTGGCAAAAGATGTTTAATGTTTAATAAAAATACAGCAACAAAATCTAAAGTTATATAATGACCATGACCACGATTGATCTTTGAAAAGAGGCAGAGACTTTCACTTTTTACTTGGGTAAAGTTTTCATTCCTTCCTCCATTTGCTAGACCTTTGCTAGAAACCTTTCGCAGCTTAATATTTGGACATTTCGTTAGACCTCTATCAGACACAGACCAAGTGGACTCAAAGGCAGAGACAGGACACAGGGATGAAGAGTTCTCAAGTTGTTTAATTCAGTCCAAAAGTCAGAAACCAGGAAGTCCAAAATCACAGGGCAGAAGTACAAAATCACTCGGCAGAAACTCGGAATCCAAAAGGCAAAAACTGGTCAATAACACTAATAATCTAAATTGAGATAACGCTGGAACTCTGACAGGAAACTGACGATCTGGCACAGAAAGGAAAGAGCACACCACATATATACACTGGGTAACGAGGCACAGGTGAAACACATTAGGTGAAGGGAGGCAAACAGGAGGGTAGGAAGTTAGACAAGACATACCAAAATAAAACAGGAAGTAGACAAGACAAAAAACTAACAAACCAAAATACATCACAAAACTACCGGGCCCTGACAACCTCCGCTCCACTCCCTGCTAAGACGAAAAAAATGGGTTAACATAGCAATCCATCCCCCTAAAGAAAAACCAAAAACAACACAACAGACTTCAGCTAAAAACTTACAAATATATAGTTTCTTGTACAAAAGTTTAAAGGAGTACAAGCTTGAGAAGTAAAATAAAAAATAACACTAAAACTGGGTCAAAACAACCCCTTTTAGTGTTGGTGCTACATCGACCCAAGCTGGTTATGATTTAAAAACTCCTCTTCTTTGTAATGCTGCAACAGAGAACCAACTCTTTTATCACAAGTCTGAATGATGATCATTTTTGACAGACTTTAATGTTCAACAATAATGTAAAATGTATTACTTTCATCGTTTCCACAGGAGGGGGTTACAGATCTCTTGGATTAGGAGCCAGAGCGAATGGATATTTACCCCAGGGAGGCAACGGTACATCGATATAACTGCTTATCAAATCCTCACAACCTACTTTATTTTTTATTATCTTCCCTTGATGGCTGTTGTAGATTACTTATTCACTCCATGTGGATAATTAAATGTAATAAAACACCAAATAATTGAGATTTGACTATATATCTTTCTCCTGATTGCAGGCGGCAGTCTTGGCACAGGAATGGGTTTGGGGACTGGACTTGCAAATGGACTGGGACTGGGCATGGGCCAGGGCCAGGGCCAGGGCCAGGGCCAGGGAGGAAAACGTGGTGAGACTGGCATATTTTAAAGAAAATATAATCTACTTGATGTATTGATTTATATTCTATATACATATTGATGCGGAATCAACACATTCAACACTTCAGTGAGTGTAGATGCCTGCTGAATCCTCAAAAGCCAAAATCACAAGCAGGACAGCACTTCATTGAAATGTTTATTCATGCGCATGCCTGAATAAATATTTTATACAGATAGTCCTAAGTAACCAAACTTACTGGACAAGATGTTTAAAGAATATTTTATTGACCCACTGCTATGTGAAAAACTTCCATCTGCCATGAGTGTGATATTAAAAGCCCTGAGACCTATTTTCTCAATTAGCCTCTTACTTTACTAAATAAAGGGCCGGTTCCCAAATGTTCAAATGTGCCCTAAAATAACATTTAGGAGCCCAAATGGACATTGAAGCATGTTTTTCTTGTTGTAATCATTCCTCCTGTTCATACGGACCATTAGAAGATCCCTTCATAATGTGTTTACAGTGTAAGTGATGAGAGACAAAATCCACAGTCCTCCTTCTGTGCAAAAAATGTATTTAAAAGTTTATCTGAAGCTAATAACGAAGCTTCAGATAAACTCCAAATGAGTCAAATCAAGTAACTTACTTAACTTACTATACTTCCTCCACAGCGAAACACAAAGAGGGAATTTAATGCTAAAAGTGTGGCAGATATCCACTTGATTGCTGAAGCCTCATATAAGCTTTTTGGGCCTCATCACTTACATTGAAATCAGATTTGAAGGGAGTCTTTGAATAGGGGGAATATTTACAGAGAAGAAAACCTATTTTAGTGTTAATATGGACACCTGACTGCTGTTTTAACCCTCCTGTTGTCCTCGAGACAAGGAAGGAAGTAAGGAAGGGAGGAAGAAGGAAGGAAAGGAGGGAGGAAGGAAGGAAGGACGGAGGGAAGGAGGGAGGGAGGGAAGGAAGGAAGGAAGGAAGGAAGGGAGGAAGGAGGGAGGGAGGGAGGAAAGGAAGGAAGGAGGGAGGGAGGAAAGAAGGACAGAAGGAAGGAAGGAAGGAGGGAGGGAGGAAGGAAAGAAGGACAGAAGAAAGGAAGGAAGGAAGGAAGGAAGTCAAAACAGACGTGGGTCAGTTTGACCCGGGAGGATGACACAAAGGTTAAGACACACTTTAAAATTATGAAACTTTCCTTTAAAGACAATAGTCAACATTAGTACAGTTTGAGTTATTCCACACGATAGATCTCACTGTATTTGTGTCTGTGTTTTTCTTACTGGCTTGAACAGGGGCGCTTAGAAAAAGGTGATGTCATGTATTTCTGCGCACCAATCAAAGTTGAGCAATACTCAAATCCAAATCTGATAATCTGACAGTTGTGGGTTTATTGTCTCATGTCTCGAGACCACAGTCAATTAAATCTGATCAAATTACACCCACGCAGCTCTGATCAAACAGATTAGCTAATAACTACTATTTGAATATATTAGAGAAACAATCAAAGGTATAAAAACAGATTTTCGGGGGATTTACGCAGCACTGCCTAACACTGCCTGAGTCTGTCACAAGCTGTTCACAGTTGTGTTCACACATAGCAGGTGAAATATTTACTCTACAGTTTCCTACAAGAGCAGGAAACAGTTGAGGCTACATAAAAGGTGTTAAACCACTTAGACAGAGACATGAAACTTGTGCAACAGATTTCAGGGGGATTTATGTTATTATGTTCTTGTTCTGTGTCTTTATACTTAACTGTTATGAAATCTGACAAGGATTTATGGTATTGTGTGTTAATAACATTACACTAAAGCAGATAATAGTCAAAAAGGTAAAAGTTACATGTGATTATGTTGCAATTTAAATGATCAGTGTAATAGTTTAGGTGAAAAGAAACAAGGATAAAGACAAATCACATCAAACATTTGAGCTTCAGCTGTTTAAATCCTTGCAAATAAAAGTTAACTGTCTTTTTTTGTGACTTTCAGGTTATGGTGGAGGCGCTGGCACCCTGCCAGGTAAATATTTATCTGATTTTTCCCACAATTTTCTGACTGTTTACCCACATGAGAGCACATGCAACTAATTACCCTCTTCTGTGATCTCTCTGCTTGACACTCATTGTCATTGTCTGTGAGAGCGATATAAGGGCAGATTGCACCTCAGTAAAATAAATGATGTGTCCTTGTAAAACAGAGGAAAAAACCCCAAGGCACTAGCTAGTAATGTAATCTAAGTGCTTGTCAGATGTAAAGATTTGTTCCATGTCCTTTTGAACTTTATTTTTTTGCCAGGATACGGAGCGCTCGCTGGCATTGGCTATCCTGGAGCGCGACCAGGTAAGTGATGAATCATGTCTCATCTCATTCTTTATTTCATTCAGCTCAGATTTGTATGCAGGAGGGTGTATGGGCTTATGGCCCATCACTCCTAACCATGAATGACAGCCTCAGACTTACAGTATGCTGTCTGTCACGGTTACACATCAGGTTGATCCCAGAAGAGATGATAATGATAATGACATTGTTTAATCCATGAGGTCAGGTCCAACATATTTCTTCAATATAACTGCTTGTCGTGTTTCACTGAACTGAGCCTGGAGGTGATCATAGGTTTGGTCATGTGTGTGTGTCCGTGTATGTATCTGTCCACAGCTAATCTCTCATACTACTGAACTCATCTACCTAATTTTTTCTGCATATTTATGACTGAACTCTTAAGGAGCTCTCGTGGTTGCAGTGATTCACAATTGTTAAAAAACAAAAAACCACCTTATTTTATTACGTGTTTCATATTTCATTCATATATTTCATTAACTGCTGACTCCTCACTCCTTTTAACTGGCTGGTAGAGGCTCTTGCAAAAAGGCATTTCCAGCAATCGTCCAGGCTAAAAACAAGTCTGCTGCAGGCCACATCTGCAGCTTAAGAATTGGCATCCATAGAAAAGTTTGGTCTCATCTGCAACCAGAACATTTGCAGATTAATTTCCTAATACAGTATGCTATGATCCATTAAAGTTTAGCATGATACAAGATGAATAAATACCCATTTTTATTAGCTTCAGAGCCATTCTGACTCTAAGGGAGGTGGAAGGGACAAATTAATGAGTTTCAACTTTTGGGAGTGGAGAGGGAGGTAGAGAGGGTTTTTATTTTGTGTGGTGTAGATAACAGATAACAATGTTTAAATTGAGAAGTTTGGACTTATTGTCCCATTTACCGTTAGCTTATTAAGTGTATACAGCTAGGCAAACCCGTGAGGATGCTCGGTTATAATACCATTACACTATTCAATGCAAGGAAAACTAAGAGTACACATACTCCCAGACACATCTAGTGGAGATCTGCACTTTACTGAATGCACCTTTCTAGTTTTATCTTGTTCTTCATCGTCACAGTCACTGTTTTAAACACTGGACATCATGTCAGCCTGTGAGTTTCTCCATCAGTTGGGTGATATCAGTGACAGCCCCCTTATCTACTATCACAAAATCGATTTAGGACTGTTTGTAGACAAAGATGAACAATCGTGAAAGAAACGTGGGAAAATCTTTGGTCATCAATCCACAAGAGTGCTCTTAGATCTCACAATGAGACAAATGGACCGATGTCCAATGTGGAGCTTTGGCGACCAAAGACAGTCAAAATTCGGTACAAATTCTCAATATGGCTGCTGCTAGGACCCGCGCCAACAAACAAACCAGTCAGAATACAACTAGAAATGACACTCTCAGCAGTATTTTGATTAAAAGTTATGGGGGAAAACACAAAAACCAAAGTGACGCAGGTGAAAATAAAGAAGTTTGTGTGGCTTTTCTGCATTTTCAAAGCATCAAAGCTGCAGACAGATCACACAAATTGATGACATGCCTCTGCTTTCATATTCTTTTACCTTTTTACATCGTAGCGCTATGATTCACCTGCACATTTAGCACACAACCTGAAATGCTCATATTGATATTGTCCAGTCTGACAAGATTTTATCAAAGGCATCTCGTACATCCTTGTGACATCAAACGTATACGATCATTGTTGCACAGTCACCAATGAAAACTTGGTAAAACCTTAACTTAACAGTTTTCTGTTTGTTAGTTCACATCTGTCTTAATATTTTGTCTTTTAAGGATTCATTCTTTGGGCTTTTCTCAGTGTCAGTGTAGACTGAGTTACCAGCCAGGCCACTCCAGCATCTGTTGTTGTCTTTATTCTGTGTTGTGTTTGTCTGTAACCTCTGTGAGTTTTGCGTCTTCTTCACTGATATTATGTTCATATCGATTTTTGTATGCATGCATGATGATTATCGAACATTAACCGTCAGCTCAGCTTTGTGAGCACAGGACAGATTCCCAAATTTTATGTTTGACTGTGTTTGTGTATCAGTATTTCATCAGTTCTGCATGTTGCATTAGTACCAAACTCCTATTGCCACAATCAGAGTTAAACAATCAGCATTAATGAGGGTTAAAGTGTGTGGATTACTCAGTGCTGTGTTTCCTAACAGCTGAAGCAGCTACTGGAAAATAGGATATGTAGACTAAATACACTTTAACTTGATTATAATAGGATTATCTAGAATTTTGCGCTCATATTTGATTCATTAGGCCACAAACCAAGTCACTCACACTCTCGCTGTTCTTTTTTTTTGGGCTGTTACATTTTTAAAATCTACTACCATATGCTGGTCACAGTTCTGGTCCACAATAATTGGCTTATAGCATGCATGCAAATGTCTGCAGGTAATGAGTGAAACTGCATTTTAAAAGTGGAATTATTTAAATCTACTGGAAAATATTATTCCCTTTTAAAGCCGTTTCTGCTTCCATGCCTCCTCAGTGTTTTTACTAAGCTTTATCTATCAGTTGTCTTTGTCCTGTACTCAGAGGTGGGAAGTAACGAAGTATTTCTACTTCGTTACTGTACTTAAGTAGATTTTCCAGGTATCTGACAACTTTTTACTTTTACTCCCTACATTTGAACACAAACATCTGTACTTTCTACTCCTCACATTGTCAAAACAGGCTCGTTACTTGTTTCTACTTTGGTGACATTATAAAAAGAAGACATGACGTGCAAATAGGCGATAGAAAACCAATCTTTTTTTTTTTTGGAGTGTGCACTCCGTGTCGCCCCCGGTAAGATGCCGCCCTGGACGACTGCTCATATCAAACTCGCTACTGGATGGAAAGTCCAACAATGTGTGCAGACAGTGCAGGAATATGACAGCAGTAGGAAGACTCCTACCTTACTCATGCAAGCTGTGCATCGTGCATAGTTTACAGAGGTTGATTATTACGCCAATTTGTGACCGTGAGTGAGTCAGTGAGGAACACTTAACGTGATTACAAAAATGAACGCGTTAATTGCCATGCGATTAAGGGCCGAGCATAACGCATTAACGCTGACAGCCCTAATATATTATATATATTATATATTTAGATATATTCTGTCTGAAATTTGGCTTGCAGCAGAACTAGACCATGTCCAGTGATTTTTTTTGTTGTTAACAAAAAAGGAAAACTATCCTATTTTGTGTGCCGAGAACTTTTTTCGTTTTTGCTGAGTTATCAAGGGAGGTATTGTGTATCATTGACGGTAAAAAGTCATTTGTACTTTTGTACTTCAGTATGTTTCAGAGCATGTACTTTTTTACTTTTATTTCAATCAGTACTTCTACTTAAGTACAGAATGTGTGTACTTTTGCCACCTCTGCCTGCACTGTAACATTGGTATGTTTTATGCCATTGCAAGATCAATGACGTCTTGTCTTCATGGCATAATTTGTGTTTTGATGCTGTGACTCAGTGTAGGATTATGTATTTCTCTCCACTCTGTAGCTTCAATTGTGTGTCGTCTCTTTGTCGTGTCAGACTCTAATTATGGTGGTAATTCTGTCCTTTCAAACTGGGCTAATTTCATGCCATAATGGATTTTATGTCGTCTCTGATCGGTCTTGAAGTACTTCTCTTTGAGTACTTCTTACTCTGAGTATGATGTGTTATATTGCAATCAAAGCTCTGATACACACATCAGTAACTTGTCTGTCAATTCAAACACAGAGCTTTAAATATATGTTTGCCACTGGCCACTACAGTCTGCTGTTCACCCTTAAAGAAACACCACCAAGGAGGCATGACTGCATTGCATAATGATATTTCTCTACCAGGTATGTCTGCAGCAGATATGGGTGGATCGGAGATGGCCGCTCTGGGCCAGGCTGTTCAAGATCTGAAGAGAGCAAAAAGCAGAGTGTTTGGTTCCTTGTTCCTTGGAAAACAAGACAGAACTCAAGACAACATGAGGAGAGGTGGTATACTTCCCACCAATCCTGAATTACAGCCTGGAACTGGCTTTAGACCTGCTGTACAGTCACCTGGACCAGCGACATTTCCTGATAAACAGGGTAAAAGTCTTGGTCTGGGTGTTGCACCAGCACAAGGACAAGGAATTTATCCATTTGGAGTCCCAAAAAGAAAAGGCACACCAAGTCATGGAGCCACACTGGCCGCTGGAGGTGTACGACAGCCGCAGCCTGGTGACGAAGACATCATCAGAAATCAAGGTATTCCCAGAAACTATGATCCATCTGTTCAACAAGGTCAGCAAACCAAAAACTGTGGATCCACTCGACATTTGTCAGATGAATTAGAAAAGTACCGTCAGCTGTTGGCTTCAGAAGCACAGAGGACTCAGGGTTCAGTGTCTCAGCCTCGTTCCGGTGAGGACAGCAGACATCTTGGTCTTGCTCCTCAAGCACAAGGTGAAGAAGCATATCGACTTTCACAGAGTCAAGATGCCAGAACCGATATATTCTCTCTTCCACTGGGTCAGAAAACCGGAGTTTATTCATCTCCTACAGCAGACAGGCAGGGTGTCGAACACCTTAGGCTTGCAGGTAAAGACTCAGGTGGGCTCAGTGGGACTGTAGTTGCAGAAAACCTTAATCATGGTGCTGCAAATCCTCAAGTACAAAGAGTGGAAAGCGATGTACCGGTGATCCCTGGTGAAAGTGGAACCAAAAGTTTAGGCGTTGCCACAGCAGGAGGGCAAAAGGAGACAAAAGGCCCTTTCAATGCTGAACACGATGGCAGAGAGCCAAAAGCTCTCAGTATCCCAGAGCAGGCTGGGAGGAATACCCAGGGAACAAGTAAGAAAAAAGCTTTGTATTTTTCAACCATCTCAGTTCCTTTGTGTTTGTCATATTTGTCTTTTTTTTTTCGTGGTCCAGTCTTGAGATCCACATCGTATTCATCTCCTGAATTATGCTTTTATTATTTCCCTCTGAATCACCCCAAGTATTTTTATAGGACCTCTAACTAAAGATTCCTTATTTACACACTTTGCTGAGACATTATCCCTTCAGCTGACTCTACTATTCACACATTTACACTTAGACATGGCATGTGTCTCGGACATCTTGGATAAAAAGCCAATATAAAAAAAAAACACAAGGAAATGCAACCAAGAAACATCGGAAGTGAATCACCATCTAAGTAATGTATGGTGAGCAAATGCTTCTCAGTTTTGTCTCATCCATGTAAGTTGGTAGGGTGGAAACACTACCAGTCGTTTTGCAGGTGATAATAATGACTCCAAAGACTTAGCGTGCACAGTATACCGCATGAAAACAAGTCCAATAGAAAATTAACATAGAAACCTGATTTCCAAGATAGCTCAGTCATTTCTTTTCTGATTATTTTTAGTTCTCTGGCCACAGATTGTACACCTGCTCTCTCTCTCTGTGGAGTATTTCCTTGTTTTGCTGTAAAATTCTTGGTAACAGGATGTTTGTGTGGCTTCTGACTAGACGTTGAGGTGCTCAAAGTAATGACCTATGTGTCTGTCATTTGTGTTTGTGGCCAGATAGCTTAACATTTTTTCGCTTTCACTGTAAACCATTTTCTTTAGGTATTTTTGGCAGATGGTAAACAGCTAAAGTTGCACCTTTTTGGACTGGAGTATGTTAGTGATTACTCAGATATGTGCTTAGCATGAGAAAACCAAGACAAACACAACAGGACGTCTTACTTGGCCGATGGAGATGCACACAATTAAATAGTCAGTTGTATTCACACAGCCCAAATATAACAAATTTGGCCCAGACACTCTGTTCTTAGTCTAGGTTAAAGTGTAAATGAACTGTTATCTGGATATTTATCTGGATATTACTCTCATGTAAACATATGAAGGGCAAGGAAACCATGAAATACAGCCTTTACTTGTTCTATGATCTTGTAATAGTTGATTTAGTTGTATTGGATCAGGTTATAATTAGCTAAATATAAATCATTGCATTGTTTATGTGAGTAATATTTACGATAGATGCAGCCGTTAAGTTTTCATCGTCTTTTTGAACAAGTTAAAATGGACTCAGTGTCCCATATTAACCTGTTCATTAGGTTTTTGGATTTATCTTCCTGTGCATGGGCGCTTTGAGGCCTGTTTGCATGTTTGTGTTGAGTTGGTGCTGCTGTTATGCTTTAAGCCATGATTAAGACATCAGTACTCTCACTTACATTATAATGCTTGAAGCTGCAGTATGTGGATTATGCTTGTCTGTATTTTGCAGCGTTTCTAAGCTTTGATCAGTTAAAACATAACTCTCTTCACATCTTCAGGATGTGGTAATGGAGCTTGAGTTGAAATCGATGCTGAAGATTGAAATGGCAATCGATTGCCTGTCTGAATATCTTAATAAAATTGTTGTGGTTTCCAGTTCATGGGCCAGCAGCTGGAGTGAGCAGTGGCTTCAGAAATGATAAAAGTGTTGCCTGGATGTGTGCTGCTCGGCATGCTGAGTGGTGTCCTTATTTAATTTCACCTTTGCATGAACGGAGAGCTGTAGCAATCATCAAGCCTTAACTACTGTGAGGTTTAAGTCTCTGACAGATCCCTAATTAGAATAATTTAAAGTTTTCTGGTATCCAAGAAATGAATAGAGAGCATCAGTTTCCAGGCCTGTAACATCACCAGATTGAGCATGTGACTTTAGAAACTAAATAGATTATTATTAGTGAATATTTTAGGTCATTACATTAAGGTCATTAAGTTCAAGTGCTGCAGCTGCAAACAGGAATGAAAAAAACAACAGCTGCTAATCTCTCATGAAATCTCTCTCGCTACTTTGCTCTGTATTTAACGTTTAAAGTGAAAGTGATAGTCCAACAGTCGGTTTTGAATTGTTGTGGTAAGAATAGAAACAGTAACTCAGTAAGTATGATACTTGGTTATTGGTTTCTTATTTAAAATTTAACAGAATTTGTTTTGCAGCTCTGTCTCTTTTTACTGATTGTAATATTCGTGTATGGTCCCAAACTTTCACAAACCTCATGGCTGCAAACGCTACTGGACATATTATATAAACCTTTTTTTGTGCTATTTTGCAGGTCTATGGGTGATAATAATGAATCCAAATACTTGCACAATATATTGCTTTAAAATATGCATGTAAGTGTCACTTGTAGAAGCTTAAATCTCAATGCAGCTCAGACTTTTTTTACTGGTTGTTGTAGTTCTCCGGCCACAGCTGTGTCTCACTGCTCATGAGCATTTCCTTTTTCTGTTGAAAAATATAGTTCTTGGTAACAGGATGTTTGTGGCTTCTGAAATTCTGAGAGTAGTAACCTTTTTCCTACCTCTGTTAGTTCTGTGTACTCTCCCTGTAATTGTGCAAAGGATGTTTTTTTTTTTAAATGAGGAAATTCTTGTTACAAAGCTTGAATTTCTCCTTTAAGCCACAAACAATAACTTAACGCTACTGTCCTTTGTTCAGTTGTCTATGGAGGATTAATCACTAATACTTTAAGCTTTGAATTATGCAGCTTTTTTCTGTATTTGCTTAGGACTGATTCTAGCTGATGATCTCTTAATCACAGATCTGGTTTTCCAGACAAAGAGCTTCAGATCTGTGTTATTAAGGAAAATCTAGATTTGTCTTCATCCCATTTCAAATGTAATTTTATAATGATCGAAGCATGTTAAACAAACTGGGGTTAATTTAATAAGAAAGTGATCCTGAATCTGTAGTTCCTCTTACAATCAAATATCTCCAATACTATCTCAGTATTTCATTGAGAGTCTGTCTGGTTTACCTATGATTCATCTACTGTGTTTCAGTTGTGCTTTGTAGGAAGATGGAAAGTAAGAGTGAGATAGATGAAAGAAAGAAATAACATTTTTATATTCTGGTATAATGTTGGATATCTATGTTGAACATTGTCAGAGGTACAAAACTTGAGGTGAACATACAGTATATAAAAATACTCCCTGAGAGTCACGCTTGGTATGCAAAGTTATCTCTACTTCCCCATCGGACTAGCGTCAGATTGTTTGCAGATGCCTCCAAAGGGCCGTTGCACAGCAGCCTTTGTTGCTTTGGTTGTTTTCTCAACGGCCACTTGCATATTTTGAATCAGACTCAGGTTTAAACATATACTGATGCATTTAAAAAGGTTAAATTTCAAGTAAAGAATGTAAAAATGAAATGAAATCTGACTATTATTGTTTGTTTAAATGGCTCATTGGGCTCATTGGGAGGGGGGCCTTAAAGACACATCAGCTAAAATGGCCTGTTACAGACAGAGGCTGAACTAAGCGGCTGCATAAGGGAATTTTATTAACCTTTGGGCGGCTGTGGCTCAGGAGGTAGAGCGGTCGTCCTCCAATTGAAAGATTGCTGGCTTGATTCCCGGCTGCTACTGTCCACATGTCGATGTGTCCTTGGGCAAGACACTTAACCCCAAATTGCTCCCGTTGCTGAGCCAACGGTGTATGAATAACTTCCTCCTTATAAGCAGGTTGGTACCCTGTGTGGTAGCCGCCATCAGTGTATGAATGAGTTGTAATTTAAAGCGCTTTGAGTGGTCGTAAAGACTAGAAAGGCGCTATATAAGTACAGTTCATATATTTTATTTTACCTCGAAAGATCATTGAGGAGGAAACCTCATTTACAATGGTGTCGAGATTCAGATTAAACAGCAACAAGAAAACAACGCAACAATATATGGTAGGTAAATAGTAGAAAAGATTACAATGAAGATACAATCAATTAAAACAAGGTCTGAAATAAGGCCTTTGAACAGTTGTAGTTTGTGGATTTGTATATGTCCCCTTTAAGAGATGATTGGGTGTTGCGTTTTTTAAGGATTTAGTAGTCTCACTATCCAGTGGAGAAACCATCCAACCCTGATGTTTATGTGTTGAACACTCTGCTTACAGGAAACACCAAGAAACACCTGAATGAGAAGAAGGGAAAATATGTCCGAGCTGAATCATGTGTTTGAAATAGGATTTTGATTTAACCTTGATGTGATGTTTGGTTTTCTTTCTACTTAGATCTGCACAGTCGTCAAGCCAAGAGCAGAATTACGTGATCAATAGCTATTAATTTTTAAAACAAAGTCAGGGATTGTGTCGCTCTGGCCCGCAGCCAATCACAGGAGGATTTTGCTGATCTTGTGTTGTCTTCCTCTACAGGCTTTATCGGTGGAGCGGGACCCTACCCAGGAGGAGCAGGCCTGGGCGCCGGGGGCTACGGACCAGGTAACATTGTACAACACAGTCGAGATAACAGTCCTCCTTAGCAGATGTTTAGATGTCGATGTGGATTTAAACTACCTGTGTAGTAAAGGATTTCCATGCACTGCTCACAGGTTTGGGACAGGGAGCATACCTCGGTGGCGCAGCTGGAAAACTCGGAGGTAAGCATGTACATTTTCTTCCACTTGTCTTTTCTTTGTTTTGATTGAAGGATTACTCTTTTTGCACCATGTACTTACTTCAAACTCTTCCTCTCTCTCTCTCTCTGTCTCTCTCTCTCTAAAATGAATCTTAGCTGCTGCTCTCGGACAGGGTGGATATCCACATGGTGCTGGCGGGAAGTCAAACGGTAAAGTATATATATATAAAATATTATAATTATTCCGTCTCTATATCATCCCTTTGTTACTTCTCCCTCATTTTTTTGCTCTGACGCGTATGCAAATGTGGAGCCTCGCCTGAAAACACAGGCTTCAAAAGATAAGCCACCTGAATTTTAATGTTTCGGGGGTTAAAACTCAGCAGCTACTTACTGCTACTTTGCCTTGTAAATTAATCATCTGCTTGTGAGTGCTCATTAGTTAACAAAAAAAAAAAAAAAAAAAAAAAAAGGTGTGCATTTTCACCCTGTCTTAAAGGTCACAGGAGTAGCTGCTTCTGCTTCTGTATGCGATGAACAATTGATTTTAAAAAAGTAGAAAACAAACAACAGCACCAAAGGATTACACTCAAAACCATTTCATTTATCCTGAAATTGTTCCTCTGTGAATCCCCTTTTTTCCTTTTTTCCTTTTTCTATGCATGGAAATCAATGTTCTGTTGAAGCTTAAGAGCCAGCCACATTTCATATTTATCTCTATTCATGTGTTCAGCTCAACAAATACAAAAGCAGTGAGAGTATGTTGTGAATGTGTGTTATCACAGGCTACGGTGAGGGAGTAACAGGATACCACGGAGCAGGAAATGGCTTTGGTGAGTGGCAGCTTATCAATATGTGCATAAAAATTCAAATCCTAACAGTCAAACTGTGAACTGTGTGAGTGAAGAAGGTAACCTAACATACAGTTTAACCTTCGTGTCGCCCTCCCAGGTCAAATTGACCCCGTCTGTTTTGACTGTTCCTTCTTTCCTCCCTTCCTTCTTTTCTTTCCTGCCTTCTTTCCTCCCTCCTAACTCGAACCCTTCCTCTTTTCCTTTCTCCCTCCCTCCCTCCTACCTTCCTTCCTTACGTTGTTCCTCTGTCCTTCCTCCCTTCCTTCTTTGCTTTCCTGCCTTCCTTCCTTCCTCCCTCCTTTTCTTTCTTCCTTCCTTCCCTCCTTCCTCCCTCCCTCATTTCCTTCCTTCTTCCCTCCTTTCCTTCCTTCGTCCTCCCTCCCCTCCTTCCTTCCTTGACTCAAGGACAACAGGAGGGTTAAACTGGAGAGCCAAAACTTTAACCTTGAAGCATGAATTGTCTGCCTGAAATCACTGAGGGTCGTTCTTCATTCTGTTTGGTGTCAGAGTGAATCGGCATCAAAGCCGTCACTGACAGGAGTGATGATGCTCAGTGATGACGGGCCGATCCTTTGTGTGTTTTTGTGCTGCTGTTATTACTCTAGGTGGAGACTCTTTTTTCCCCTTTTGGTAGTTGGTACAGTACAGTCAGAAATCTTGAATACAGCATGGCCTCAGAAATAAGATTGAGTTTTTAGATATAGATATGATCTTTAAAATCCCTGTGCACAGTCAATCACGGAGACAGTCAACAACTAACAACACTGCACACTGAATTGACTTCACTGTGACTCTATTTGGAGTGAACAACGCAATACGCCTGTAGCTTCTTCAATAGCCAATGACCAACAACAATAGCCTAGTACACAAAATACACCCGGTGAATATTACACTCCACCAAGAATTACAGCGTTTTACACAATATAAACTTAATTGGAAAAAAATGAATGCATGAAGAGTTTATTTTGGGGATCCATTATAAAAAAGCCCAAAACTTAACAATTTGTGTCGGTATGCAACTGATAAAACATCACTGTACATGTTTACACAAATCCATTTTACACAATACAATACATACTGTCAATGACCCAAAAAAAGGAAACGCCTGTCCTGTGCAATCCATAAAATAACCACAGTACAAAAGAACAAAGAAAAGAGGAAATTGTACTCTAAATGTAAGAAAAGACATGATCATTTGGAGTGGCTTGGTAGCTAAATGGTTACCACTCATGGAACATAATGGCAACGTCCCTGCAGGTCAACCCCCGCCCCCCCCCCCTCTCTTTCCCTGTTTCCTGCCAGGCCCTCTGCCACCTGCTATCAAAATAAAGGCAAAAAGCCCAAAAATAAATAATTAAAAAAAGAAGAAAGATATGATTTTTGAAATGTTTTAACATCTTGCCCCTCCTCTCAACAGGTTATGGGAATGGGAATGGACATGGGAATGGTTATGCCGATCCTTATGGAACTGGTGAGTACGGTCTAAAACACAAACAAAGTGAGAAAAGATGAATCTTTAAAAAGTCATTAGCGCACAGAGACGTAATTATAATGCTAATTAGACCTATGTTTCAGGGCACGGTTACCCTTCAGAGTTAGCTGATGTTGCTGAGAACAAAGCAGGGAAGAGTAAAGGTAACAATTTCAAGGCGTTATGGGGCTGCTGAAACCCATAACAGCTGACGGTACTAACCTGTAAATGCTTAACCTGCGAATAAAAAAAAATAAGAGGCCCTCAGGAAATAAACACTTCCCCTGCTGAACACGTCCAGTGTGGTCCCGTGTCCACTGGGTGTAGCTGTTGTCTCTTATTCATCGAAACTGACCAGTTGGGTCTGGTGGTTTCTGACTCACTGCTCCTATAGATGCTTATCTGACACATTTTATTTAAAGGTGTGAATTAGTTCAACAATGAATCAACATCGTCTGACATTCATTTTTATGTTTCTCTGAATTTCTAGCTCTCGGTACAGGAGCCTACGCTGGACACCCCCAGGGAGCGTACGGTAAGAGATTTAAGGTTCGAGCAGCATCAGGGACAACAGCTAATGTGTGTTCCTCTGGCTGCCATAAAGAGTCACAAATGCACTAAAAACAGGATCAAATAGAAAGGAATGAGAGTTTGAAGGCCTCCATTAAAGCTGCAGAGTCCAATTAAACTAGTGGATAAAAGATATAAAAGATATGAAGAGTGTGTAAAGTTTGATTATCTAATATAAAAAGCTGCGTAATTCCAATCCAATGCCACAGCAAAGTAAAAAAGGTCAAATCAACCATATGTGTCTACAAAATCTCAGCCAATGAAGGGGCTTTTTCTTGAGAAACCAACAGATGAGCTGGAGGGAAAAACTTCACTCCTCCACCGCTCTGTGAAAAAAAACGTTTTCCGTGGTGTTAGAAAACTTGTCACTGAGGCATCTCTTTCCCCTCTTTTTAGGAGGGCTTGGTACCGGACTGGACGCAACTGCTGGTAAATATGGTGAGCATGAGCAGACGTGACCTCATATTTCTGTTTCACTATATTAGTCAGGTCCTTTCCATGGATGAGTCAGACTTGAGCTAAGCTGGTTTATTGGTATATGCCGGTGAAAAGATAGAAAAAGAAGAGAAGAGATTTAAGTCGGTTTGTCCATCTGATCTTTTTTTTTTTTTTTTTTTTGTGCTGCAGGAGGAGGAGCTGGTCATGCTCCTTACGGTGGCGCTCCAGTGATTCCCACTGGACTGGAAGGTAAAGCGCCGTACATCATCTCAACTTTGCACCCTTAATCTCTGTAATTTAGAGTCATTATAGTGAGTTGCATGATAAGAAGTTCTGCCACTGAAAACACTCTTTACTGCCAGGCTAGTAGGTGGCATTGGAATTAAAATCAAGCAGCTACTAAAATATTCTGAGTGGAAATGATTGCCGACTTCTTTGGGCCTACCTGAACCTGATGAGTTCAATTCTTCTTCTATGGTGACGTTTAACTCGTCTTTTGCAGTGTCGCCTCCCTCGATGGGCTGACCTCAGCGTCCTCTCTTCCATCGCCAAACTATGCACTAAGCTCAGCGTTGGTTTTAGTTTATACAGTTCAGTAGAGCTGCAGTGATTTGTCAATTGTTTTAACCCTTTACATACTGTTCGGGGTCTAATTTGACCCATTTTGAGGTTTGATGTGATTACTTTTAGCCAGAAATGTGACCCATTGTAATGTGACCCAAAAAATGGAAATAATCTAACTTTTTAAAAACCTTTTTGTTCAGGCTATATACATTTTTATCTATTCACATGTAAAATAAGTCACTGAACTGGTTATGTTATGGTTATGTGTAACATTGGACCAGTATATATGATGTGACTGTAAGTGTTTTTTTCTCCATCACAAAAAGCGTAAACTCTCTCAGCTCTCTTAAAGCTTTATTAAGGATTGATGACTAGTTTATTAACGACTGACAAGGTGTTCTTGAATGATGTTGTAGTTCAGAAATTATGTACAGACACTAATTATGAGAGGATACTATGAACAGTGTGTAAGGGTTAAGGGATTTTTCTAAAATTTCAAGACAGAAATTGAGTAATGGATGGTGCGTAGGAGAAAAATGCAATCAAAAAACGAAAGAAAAAGCTCCCACACACTGTTTCACTCACTGCTATTTGTGTTATTGAGTCACAACAGACAGACTGAAACTTTGTGACTCAATCAAAGAAGCAGTAAGTGAGATAGTGTTCGGGAGCTTTTTTGATATTTTGAAGCAAAGACAAAAATACAATATTCTTCTAATCCCGCTTCTTAGAATAATTTCTTGTTGTTATACTTCTCTAGGACAGGGAACTGAGAGTCTTTTGCTCGTGGACTGTTGGTTGGGACAAAACAACACATTTAAAGTTGCATCTTGGGTTTTAGGAAACAAGCACCAAACAACCAATCAACTAATTGGCAAAATCACTGACAAATGAATCAATAATGAAAATACTAATTAGTTGCAGCCCTTTAAATACACGCAGAAAGAAGATAGATGGGCCTAATCTAGTATGAGGTGTAACGCGACTAGAGTGTAGGAGGGGGGTGGTGTGGTATTGATAAAGATAGGAACTGTTTGGGTTGAGACCGTGATGACAGTCTTGCACCTAAACTAACTGAAACCAGCACAGTGCTCAGTTCTCGTTGCAAAAAGGACGGCGAGTCCTGCAAGCAAAAGAACACCCACCCCCCACGTTCTTTTCTCACTAATGCACTCAGCATATGATGTGGCCTGGGAGGAGGTGGTGTCATAAGGCTAGGTGACAACAAATATGTTTCCCAGCACCACCTGTGACATGACATCAGCTAACTGTCAATGGTAAACTGGATCCTGCTATGAGTTAAAAACTGGGGTAATGGTTAAAGATTTAAATCAATTGTAATTTTAGATAATCAGGACACATTTGGATGTATTGTTCATGTGAGATTAAATAAAGTCCTTACAATGCTATGCAACACAATAAACCAAATAAACCCAACACCCCCATTCACCCCCACTTTGGGCTCTCATTGGTTAAAAATAATTAACTCCAATAACAAAACTCAACACCAAACAAAAACTCTTGTTTTAGTTTTAACACATTGCATGTGACTAAATACTGATTTTGCAAATATTTGATGTGTATGTCATCCCTCTAGGTGAAGTTGGCTACCCTTATGGTGCTCAGCAGCTCAGCTCTGTCGGTGAAGGCGCCAAAACCGCCAGCAAACATGGTACGTGTGAGTGAATGTGTGAAGTATGAAGTGTGAGAAACTGTTATGGAAAAAATTCAGTTTAACATGTCTCTCTCTCTCTTTGGGTGTTTGTAGCTATTCTTACAAAGCAGCTGGGTGTTTGTTTGGTTTCTTTAACCTAAAACAGATCAAATAAAACTGAAAAAAAAAGAGATAACACAAAAAAGACAAAACTGTGATAAGACAACTGACAGGGGAGTTGTTTAACACAGAGTTTGAACTCCTAAGGACTTTCTCTCATATCTCTCTATTTGCATTACGAGACAGACCACAAGCACGTCTTGTGATCATAGATAAGGCTGTGCTGTGTGCTGTGCGTGCCTGCACAATATGTCTGTTATGTCTTATCACTGTTACCCATTGTAAAGCCCACATGTTCATTAGTTAAAAGCATTAATCATAAGAAATACAACATGTATTTGGATATGTCTCGCTGCTATAATAATGAGTCAGCTCTTTCTGAGTGTTTAAGCTGCAGTCACTCTCTGATGCAAAGTGTGTGTGTGTGTGTGCATGTCTTTCTATCTTTGCGGGAACCAATTTCATTTGAAAGCATTGTGAGGACATTACTGCGTTGTGAGGACATTTTGGTTGTTTGGCATTTTAAGGTTTAAGACTTGATTTTAAGGTTAAGGTTAGAATTGGTTTAGTCATTTAGTTGTGATGATTAAGTTTAGGGTAATGAGCGTAGGAATGCATCATGTCAACGAGGGTCCTCACAACGATATTAAAACAAACGTGTCTGTGTGTGTGAAACAGAATCGTAATGACTAAGGAAAAGAAAAAAGCTGGTTCGTGGTGACTTAACAGTTCCTAGTGAGCTGAACAAAGACGACGTGCTGCTAAAACATGAGCAGTAAATGCACCGGCGTCCTGCTTACTCACACAGACGGTGTCACGATTTAGCTCCATAAATGACGATCACTCGCAAATTGCAGCTAAATGCACGAGTTTTACAGTTTTGTTGCATCATAGTTAAACGTATCAAAATGAGTTGCAGCAAGTCGCAGTTAGCATGCTCCTCCAACTATTCTCCCTTTACTCTAAAATATCTGTCTCATCCTGGTCAATAATGCATTTTTTGTTTGGCCAGGTTACGGTGGACAGCTAGGACCAGCTCAAGAAATGTTGGGTAAGCAAGAAAAACCCAACCTTCCTCATTCACGACCGACTTCCACTGAATAAGCTGTTGCCTGTGACCTCATTAGTCACACTTTCCTGCATGGTATTACTGCACATTATGCCGTGCAACAAAATAGCCCTCATATCTAATTATTGTGCTACTTTGCATGTCTGTTTCGATATTACTGTGCTTACATACAAGACACACATTTTTATCCTGAGTAAAACAAGAAGAGGTGAAGCAGCTTTTGTTAAATGAACTCTGTGCTGACATATTCCTTTTTACATGCTTTGAACATGTACTTTTACTTTACAGTAGCATGCACACGAAAAGCACAACTGCATGCATTATGGATCATTTTTCACTCAAGGCTCCACAGTGAATTGGCTGAGCTCTTAAATACAAGTCAAAAAGCTTTTTTTAACCAACTCTAGCTGTCAAACCTTTTTTTGTATTTTTGTTGTTGTTGTTACTGCTGCTGTTTTCTTCTGAGCACATTATTAACTGGATTGATCCTTTCACAGGAGAGCAAGTTGGAAAATATGGCGGATACAAAGGTGAGAATGAAGGGAGGTTTAGAAATAGAGCATGAATGAAGTCCAATCAATCACAAAATTATAAAACTGTGTAGAAATTCAGAAGACTGTATATAAAACTCCTCTATGAGATGTTAAGGTGGACATTTTTTAAGTATGACATCTGATATTACACAATGTGTTCTTGTGGTAGTCTGACTAAACAAATGCATCAGTTTTTTACTAACTGAGTATCACTGTTATCATTCCCCGACCCCCATTGTCTTTCTCTCTTTGTCTTCATCAGGCTAATTCATATAAGCTGGACTTCTTCAAGTGGATGATTTCCATCATGTGTTCACTGTAATGTGTTTTTAAAGCTTATTTTTTGTGTGTGTGTGTTTCACTCCTTTCTGTCCAGTTGTGTTGTCTTTTTTGTCTTTTTTAAAGGTTTTTTTTAAGCCCCTTGTTTTTCTCTGTAAGTGGAGGTGTGTTAACCATGTTTGTCTTGTTTGATCCAAACCCTGCTGTGCCCCACCAGTCTGTGCTGAAAAGCTGGTGGTGAACAAGAATACACAACAAGTGCAAGAAAAGTGTCTCTATGTATTGAAATGAATATTAAAATGATGAATTTACTGTTTTAAACCAATAAATTATGTCACATGATGCTGAATTGAAGCCCCTGAGTCAAAGCTTTTTACATCATGTTGTCATGTCATTACATGTTTACCGGTACACGTTGTTCTCTTTAATAGCGTCAACAAAACCTCATCTGCGCACAGGAAATTTAACCACTTCCTTTCTCATAAAGGGCAGCACTGCCTAAGCATATGAATACTAACAGTAAAATCAAAACTAAAAGTAGTAATATGAAAACATTAAATTCAACAAAGACTTAAGATATTGTTTATTTAGAATAATATATGACAAAAACACAATATTTCCATTAAACTACTTACATCATATGAATGGTTATATATACACATTTTTTTTGCTGCAAACATAAGACACAAAACACAACACACACTAATCTGTTTAATCTAAATTATATTTAAAAAAGTGAAGTATAAATAAAGTTGGTAGTAAAAGCTGCATTGAACAAAACTCTTACTGTTATAACCAGTCTAGTGCAATATAATGGACACTGTCACACAAATGTATATACAGCTTATAAAAGTGATGCAAATATATTCCTTTTATTCACTGATGAAACTAATAAACTTAAAGCAATGTATTTCTGCTACATAACTCTTCTGTTCAATAATATTCTTCTGTCAAAACATAAATCATTCAGTATAATACAGAAGCTGTAAACTGGACAACTTGCAAATGATGAGATGAAACTAAAACTAAAACTGAGCACACAAAACATTTTTTTTCAAAATGTTGAGTTGCAACCACTTTGTCAACTTTATGTATGATAGATATACCAAATGAAGAGAGTAAGGTTGCTCTATAAGTCTCAGTGAAGCAGTAGATGGTTATTTTATCTCATCAACATATTTACAGCAGTCTGGTCTCTATGTGGGACTTGTTTCATTCACAAAAACCAACATCTTTAACAGCATGGCCTTTGGAATATGGTGGGCTAAATGCTGCCAAAAGATGATGGTAACACCTTGAATGTAAACCTCAGTAAAGCCAAATACAAGTATTATAACATATCAAACCTTTTTCTCACAGAAGTAAGATTCATTTTTCTCTGTGAGCTTGTTCCATTCACAAAAACCCCCATCTTCAACAGCATTTCCTTTGGAATACGGTGGGCATGACGGGACACATACAGCTTATGCAGACTTGGACTCATAGGTGAAGGTTTATAGTCCTTGCATAACTGTCCACTCAGACTTGGAGCACATATCACCTCCACTTTGTAGAAAAGCTGGCCATGCTGCAGATTGCAGAGATCCTCCTTCACTCCAGCAGATACAGGTCGCCCACATTCTCCCAGGAGGTCGTCGTCCCACTTGTTGTCCTCGTCCCACACTTCAAATCTCACTGCAGGTGCCTCTGACAAACTCTCGATGCCCAGGTCGACGACCGTGGCCCAGCGGGGGTTGTTGTTGTTGTAAAAGACAGGAGTACGCTGCACCATCCGCTTGTTGAAGAACACTTTCACGTACCCGTCTGTGGCAGTTGTGTGGTCTCCCCAAAGACCAGCGGCCCTTTTTACAGTTATGATGACACGTGCCATGCCTCTACGGGCCGGACAGCAGTCTGGGGTGACATTAGGGTTATTATGGCATTGGCAGACA
This sequence comes from Scomber japonicus, assembly GCF_027409825.1. Taxonomy (NCBI): domain Eukaryota; kingdom Metazoa; phylum Chordata; class Actinopteri; order Scombriformes; family Scombridae; genus Scomber; species Scomber japonicus. Next base: position 24,629,451 of record NC_070595.1, read on the forward strand.
CAGGGATCCCTTGAGTCGGTCTTGATGCCAGCCTGACAGCGGTTGCTGCAGTTCCTCAACAGACCTTTCTCCAGGATGTAATGGCTAATGGCTGATCGTAGGTTCTTTCGAGCAGGGTTTTTGACAGGCAGTACCTCATGCAGAGAGTCCAGAGAATATGAGATGATGTCTGGATTGAGTGGTATTGTGGTAAGCCATTCCTTGTAGGCTGATGGATTTTTTTCAGAAGAGAAGAGAAGGTCTGGCTCCGTGGTATGGCCCCCCGTTATTTGTGTGAACCTGTAGAGAAGGAAGTTGTTTCAATTTGAGCCAGTTTGTCTTTTCTAGTGCTGAAAATAGTTATCTATAAGGAGTGTATTCAGTCAAAGCAAATGAATAGAAGAAAATGTTGTATACCTGTCGTTGAAGGTGCTGGAGAAGGATGACTTACTCTCCGTCTTGTCAATGTCATTCTTGCAGTGTTTCGCTTCAGCTTTTGCTGTAGCTTTGATGCTGGCGGACGCCTCCACTTCCAGGCACATCTGCACCTCATCCACACTGAGGCCCTGCAGGCTGGCCATGCACTGCCTGATGCTGGTCACAGATTGAACATCTCCTCCCAATTTCACCTGTAACAGTCAAAATGCGTTACTTTCTATAATTTCCTGGGGTTTTTTTGTGAGGGGTGGGGAGTTATATAATGTGGTTATTATTGATTTGATTTACCTTGGTGATGTAATGGGTGCCAAAGTCGTCAATCAGTTTGTAAAAACGTTGCTTGTACTCAGCACTGTAGATTTTGGGCAGTTCTTTCACCGCTTTGCGAAATTCTCTATGCAACTTGGGAGTCTTGGACACTCGGTAGCTGTTTCCAATGAGACAAGAAACAAAAAGACCAAAAGTGTATAAATTAGTAATAAATGGCATTTGTTTCTGTGAGGGTGTGTAGATATGTTTGTCTCTCATCTTCTTTTTACCTGTAGAATTCACAGGACATGCTTTGGGTTGTGAAACTGTACTTGTCATTCTTTGTTTTCTCCATTGAGTACTCAGCCAGTTTCGAGTCGCTGCCAGCCAGCATCAATGAACCACTTTTATCACCCACATCAACCTCTAGACCTGCCTTCCAGTCGTTGTCAACCTTGGATGTGCTGGAAGTGAGTAGAGACTCACTGGATCGGTGGACTGAAGTCGCCACTTTAGCATTGCAGGACTGCTTCGTTCTCCAGTCCACCACCGACAAGGGGAGCTTCTGCTTTTTGTTCTCCAGGTAGGGGTTGGTACACAGGGTGCATGTTTTGTCTTTTTTCCGTTTCCACAGTTTCATATCGAGCACATAGGCTCCTTTACGTTCCATTTTCGTGATATCGAAACCTTCCCCGGCCAAATTGGAGCCTGGAGCAAAATCTGCTTCTAGGCACTCTTTGGGTTTCCCATCTGTGCATGACTGATACGTACACTGAGGCAGGGACAGCACGAGGCCGACACAGATGCAAACATTCAACACGGACATGTTGATGTTAATTTGATTTATAGGTGCAAACTGATGGTTTAACCTGACAAAAAAAAAAAACCAATAACATTTTAGTTGAATAAACATGAGCAAGTGAAGCAGTTAGTAATTAGACATACAGTAATAGTAAGAACAAGTTTTCCATTTTATGGCTCAGAGATTTTTTCAACCAACATTTAAAAAAAACCATGTCAATCATGTAGTAATAGACTTTTGATCATAGTTTCTCTCCTTTGTAGATCAAAACATATGACTTCAGTGTTGTCTTCTTCATATTCTAAAGAAATAGGTCATTTTATTTCCTCACTCATGTCGTTGTAATCGGTGTAAGGCCTTGTGGTTTCTTATCTTAGATTGATATCAAGTATGAGTGCTGATTTTTCTCCTGCTTTGATTTTCTTCTTTTTTTCTTTTTTGTGGTGTACCTCAAGGCATGGTTTAAAGATTTATTTTACTATACTCTCACTGGGTTCTGTTTTTAGAAAATATGACATCCCATGTGGAGTTTTCAACTACCAGTACCGCATCGTAGCAACTTTGGCACCCGTGGTTAACCTATTTTGTGTGTATTGTGCATGCGCTCAAGGACGCACATGCTACTTCACTGACAGGCAGTAACAAAGGCAGTGAAGAAATGCTTGTAGCTTGTTTGTTGTTTGACGTTAAGAATACACACTACAGTATGTTTCAGGGTAAAAAAAAAAGCTAAATTTTGATTTTGATGAGGCACCTTTAAGCCTCTTCTAAGTTGCCTCGAGGATAGTCAACTACAGGATGGTTAAAAGCCTTCTCTAAGTTAATGAGTGAGACAAACTTCATTTTCAGGCCCTCAGTGGTTTCAACAACCTTCTTGGAGCTCTTTTCTCAACATACAGGAAATCCACGTGTCACTTTTGAATCTGCCTTAAAATTTGCCATCATTGTCATGCCTTCAGCTTCACTGGTACCAGCACCATCAGCAGGTTAACATGTTTTTTCGTGATATGTATACAGGGTGTCCACAAAGTGTCTTTACAATTTAAAAGAATCATTACAAAAACAATTGATGAGATATGTTAATCAGATTTGTTCTTTCTATGGGGTTAAGATATCGTGTATCGAACAAAGATACGGGACATCAACGACCTGAAGCAAAAGATCACCGATGCCATTGCCACCATTGATGATGCAATACTACAGTGAACATGGCAAGAAATCGAGTACCGTCTTGATGTGCTTCATGCAACTAATGGTCCCCAACATAGAGGTGTATTAAATAAGGCAAAAAAACTTCAATATCTACTCCTTATTTTGTGATAGTTTCCACAGATTTGTCTATTCAATTGCTTTTGTAATAAATGTGTTAAATTGTAAAGAGACTTTATGGACAGCCTGTATATCTCACTTTAACTTTGAATAGATTGCTATGAAACATAGTACAGACATTCATGTACTCATGAACACTTTGGTTTAGGACCACAAACACCTCCAACATTTATGTAATTCCCATCAACCTCTACTACACTTACACTACTACTGTAGTGTTTACCGCTGTGCCTAAATGGAGGCTCATAGAGTTGCTGCCATGACTCTTAGTCTTATAAATAAATTGATATAAGTTACAACACAATAGTTAGCTGAATGTGTGCTCAAAGGTCTGTCAGGACTACATTATAAGACAGCATTTTCCACTGACACAGCAATGAAGAGTTTCCACCACAGGCAGAACAACTCAAAGTTAAAACAAAGTTTAGAAAAGCCCACAGAGAATGCTACGTATATTAAATGTGAAAGAACATTTTTATATGAGCAAATGATCTAGACTCACCCTCGTCTTGTCCACGGTGCATGTATGAAATGAAACTCGTTGTGAGCAAGAATATCAGTGCTTTGTGTTAAAAGTAGGAAAAACTGAGCGGGAGGTGGTGAGGAGGTGAGGTGACAGTGGTCGTTAGAGCAGGGGAAAAAAAGTGGTTTGATAGTTTCATCGATGTTGAGAACATCCAGCTCAGAGGGGGAGGAGTTGGTGGTCTATTGAGAAACTGAAATATGTAGTCACAACATGAAAGTAAGGCTGGCTTTCCAGTTACTAACGAACGAAAGACCACATTGCTCTGAAGTGGTGGTGGGCTGTAGCCATAAAGAGTTAGAAAAGTAGCTTGTCTTCATAAATTAATATGGCATGTGGATGTAAAGTAGAAGATTAAATAAAACTTGAGTAGAACAATCAAATCTTTGTGATCTCTAGTGACAATTGGGCTTGTTCAGCAGCAAATATGAAGAAAATACAAAATGATTCATTCATGAAAAACCAGTTTATTAACCAGGAAGGAAAACATTAAAATAACAAGAAAGCAATGAATGAAAACCAATAAATGCAGATTCGTACAGACCACTAAAAATATATGTTGCACAAAAGTGATGGAGGATGAAGAACTACTGTAACTGAGGCCTTGTATGAAATCACATGAAGCTTCAATGTACAATTCTTCACTTCCCTCTCCTTTTCTTACATCATGTCAAAACCCAACAAAGCAACATATGTGAATGAAATGCTTAAAACATTCTAGTACATTTGTGTAGAAACATTGAACTGCAAAAAATAAATGTGGAAGTTTAAAACAGAGTCAAAAATAAGCCAAAAAATAAATTTGTAAAAGCTACATTGAATCACAGTAACCTTTTAGATGATCTTGTGTATCTAAAACCCAAAACACAAACTTTACTTTAAATCCATGAAGACCTTAATAAAGATTTAACTGCAATAAAAATTGAACACACACAATATAAAGCAAAGTAACCTGAATTGGAGCCACTTCATTATAATTCGTCACATCGTTTTTGCTCAGCAGGGATTTCATGAGGGGTAACGATGATGGTAATACCATGAATGTAAACCTCAGTAAAGCCAAATACAGGTATTATAACATATCATACCTTTTTGTCTCAAAAGTAAGACTCATTTTTCTCTGTGAGCTTGTTCCATTCACAAACACGCCCATCTCTAACAGCATTTCCTTTGGAATAGGATGGGCGTGACGGGACACATACAGCTTCTGTAGACTCTGGCTCATAGGCGAAGGTTTATAGTCCTTGCATAACTGTCCACTCAGACTTGGAGCACATATCACCTCCACTTTGAAGAAAAACTTGGCCTTATTCATATTACAGACATCCTCTTTCACCCCAGTAAACAGACTTTGGTCACAGCCTCCCAGTTTGTCGTCGTCCCAGCCGCTGTCCTGATCCCACACTTCAAATCTCACTTTATTGCCTGCTGACAAATCCTGGCTGCCCAGGTCGAAGATCGTGTTCCAGTGTGGGTTGTTGTTGTTGTTAATGACAGGAGTACGTCTCTCCTTATCATTGTTGAAGAGCACTTTCACATAGCCGTCTGCGGAAGTGAATGTGTCTCCCCAAAGACCAGTGGCTCTTTTTACAGTAATAATGACGCGTGCCATGCCCCTACGGGCTGGACAGCAGTCTGGGGTTACACCAGGGTTATTATGGCATTGGCAGACGCAGGGATCCCTTGAGTCGGTCTTGATGCCAGCCTGACAGCGGTTGCTGCAGTTCCTCAACAGACCTTTCTCCAGGATGTAATGTTTAATGGCTGATTTCAGGTTCTTATGAGCAGGGTTTTTGACAGGCAGTAAGTCATGCAGCGAGTCCAGAGAATATGAGATGATGTCTGGATTGAGTGGTAATGTGGTCAGCCATTCCTTGTAGGCTGATGGATTTTTTTCAGAAGAGAAGAGAAGGTCTGGCTCCGTAGTATGGCCGCCCGTTATTTGTGTGAACCTGTAGAGAAGGAAGTTGTTATAACAACTGATAGCCGGGGAATACATCAACAGAAGAGAGGCCCATGACTTTTGGATGTCTAACTCTACTCCATGACGCCATTGCATGCAATATCACTAGAATGAATATTGCCTTACATGATTTTCACAGTCTATACCATGTTTAATCTAGGAGATTTTGAAATTTCACATATTTCAGTTCTGGCATTAAAATCAATGACAGTTTGGCTCTTTTCTTGTTGGAAATGTGTGGCCTGTACTGGAGTGTACTTATTCAAGCATACAATTAATACAATGCATCTGACAAAATATATAAGAAAAAGGTTCTGTACCTGTCGTTGAAGAGGCTGGAGAACGCTGACTTACTCTCTGTCTTCTCAATATCTTTCTTGCAGTGTTTTGTTTCAGTAGTTATTGTAGCTTTGTAGGTGGCAGATGCCTCAACTCCCAGGCACATCCCCACCTCATTCGCACTGAGGCCCTCCAGGCTGGCCTCGCACTGCCTGATGCTGGTCACAGATTGAACACCTCCTCCCAATTTCACCTGGAAAGACAGATTTAAACACCATATACACAAACATATTGCTTTCTACAATATCCTTTCTGTGTAAATGCTTTGTTACAACCATGCCACCCTTGTGGTTTACCTTGGTGATGTAATGGGTCCCAAAGTCGTCAATCAGTTTGTAGAACTGTTGCTTGTTCTCAGGGCTGTAGGTTTTGGGGAGCCTTTTCAATGCTTTTTTAAATTCTATGTGTAACTTGGGAGTCTTGGACACTCGATAGCTGTTTCCAGAGAGTTACAAGACAAGACAAGACAAGACAAGACAAGACAAGACAGACCACAATGAAACAAATATATAAAAATATTTCAATTAGGCATTAAAGTTCATTGCATTTATCTGCAAAAAACATTAATTAAAGCTCTGATCTTACCTGTAGTACTCACAGGACATGCTTTGGGTTGTGAAACTGTACTTGTCTTTCTTTGTTTTCGCCATTGAGTATTCGGCCAGTTTAGAGTCGCTGCCAGCCAGCATAAATGAGCCGCCTTTATCACCCACATTAATATCTAGGCCGACCTTCCAGTCGTTTTCAACTGAAGATGTGCTGGAAGTGACTAGAGACTCACTGGATCGATGAAGCGAGGTTGCCACTTTTGCACTGCAGGACTGCTTTGGCCTCCAATCCACCACTAACAAGGGGAGCTTCTGCTTTTTGTTCTCCAGATAGGGGTTGGTACACAGGGTGCATGTTTTCTTCTTTTGTTTCCACCGATTCATGTCGAGCACGAAGGCCCCCTTACGTTCCATTTTCGTGATATCGAAGCCTTCCCCGGCCAAGTTGGAACCTGGAGCAAATTCTGCATCTAGGCACTCTTTGGGTCTCCCCTCTGTGCATGACTGATTCGTACACTGAGGCAGGAACAGCACGAGGCCGACACAGACGCAAACATTCAACACGAACATGTTGATGTTAAGTTGGGTGACAGAGGCAAGCCTGAGAAAACATGAAGTTGGAAAAAACATTAAGTTTCTTGTTGCACAGGTCTAAACTACTATTAATTCCACACATCAATGAACAGTTTCTACCCAGTTCTAAACAACTTAATACCTTATTCAGTCACTTCAGTAACTTCTCAGACAACTGCTGACTATTTCACTTTCAAAATGAACCACCTACTCTTATGACTGCATATCCCCCCTCTTTTGAAAGCAGCCTTTTAGACAGTCTTTCCAGACATCGTAGTCATTAAATGTCCAAATTTAAAATATGTCGCAGTTTACCCCCTCTAAAAGACACTATCCACTGAATATCTGTAATTTTAGACCCATCTCAAAAGCTGTGTACACCATGTTTAATGGATGGGAAAGATTAGAGAAGTGCCTCGCCTGAGGCATCTGCAGGCACAAAAAGAAAAAGTTGCTGGAGCTTTGACTTTTTGCCTTGTCCATGCACCTGGGAAGTGAATTAAGTTGTGCCAGAAACCTCTACTATGCTTCTACAGCATTGACAAAATTACATGACATCCATTAAATTTGGGTTTAATTACATTGAACAATGCACTTTGGCAGATGAGGTGTCCATGAGTCTTCACTTTTCAGGTACTTACAGTATATATGAGCTTTCAGAAAAATCCCAGTTTCCGAGGTGTGCAGTCATAACGCTTTTCACAAGTGGGGAACTGGTAAATACAGTAACCCCAAAAGTGGCATAAACTGGATTTATTTATCCAGTGAAGAAATATATCTCTACACAATTGGTGTAGTTACTTAAAAACAATAAAATCTAATCTTACTTTCACTCTCCACACAGCACTGGGACTGCTCTGGTCAAAGTCAGCAGTGAATTATTGCTCGGTGCTTGATGCAGGCATGTAATCCATTTTAATTCTCCTTGATCTCAGCTCAGACTTCAACACAGTGGACCACAATGTCTTAATCAGCTGTCTGGAAAAACTATGTTCCCATCAGTGATGTGGCTCTGGATCTATTTATCTCTTATCTGTCTGATAGATTCTTTTTTGTGTTTGTCTCTTTTGTGGAGTGCCCCAGGACCCTATCCTAGGTCCCTTTTTTATTCACATGCTAAGCTTTATTTATATAACTGTTAGGAGGTTAAAACACATCTGTACATCCCAATAAAACCCAGAACCACCAATGTTTTCTGTATCTTGCTTTTCTGAAATGAAGAACTGGATGTCCATAAATTTACAACAGTCAAATGAAAAGCGCATAACGTAGTTGTGGTTTTTCACTCTGAGTGACGTTCTGATGCTCAGGTGACTAAATGAATGCAGTTCTGCTGCATTTACATTGAACAAAAGATTAGGTCATTACTTTCATTTGCAGATCTAGAGAAGGTAATCTAAGCTTTTATATCCACCAGACATTACACTTACAATGTACAGGCACATGTAACATCTAAAGACTCCGCTTTAAACAAAACAATGTCAATCTTTTAATATGTAAATGAACTATAAGATTTTACAGCTTGTTTTTTAAGCGTTGCACCATCAGGCACCTGCTTACATCTGTGATCTGTTAACTCCCTATGAGCCTGATTGGTAGTTTTAATGTGAAGCCCTTTGTAACTTCGTTTTAGAAAGGTGCTGTATTAATAGTTATTATCACAAAGGTTATATGATTTCAAATCAAGTTAGAAAATATTTTTGCAAACGAGCAAATCGTCATAGACTCACCTTAACCTGCCTGTGCAAAATGCATGCGTGAAACCAACTGTGAGCATCTATATCTGTGGTTTTACTTTTTATAGGGCGAATAAGTGGGCTAAATGGGGAGGGGGGTGGCAGGTCAGTGGTTTTTAAGGGAATTGGGCAGGAAATTGCTGTGGTTTGACAGTTTCATACACGCAACGTATCATTTCTCACTAATGAGACAGCAGTCGTGAGAACAGGACAAAGTAACATGCAACATGGCCCAACATGCATGGGAGTGCGAGGGTACGTAGTTTCTAGTTATTTTTGACTCGTGAAAATAGTGGGCAACTGCAGTACAGGCCAGTAAAATGTATGTAGCACTAAAGTGTTGGAGGATGAAGGAGAAGAACTATTGTAACTGACAAAGAATATATGAAACATGATTAATATGAAAGCTTTATTGTTCAATTCTTCACTTATCTGTCTCTCCTGATGTCAAAGCCCCACAAGGCAAAATATGTGATTGCAATGCATAAAACAGACTAGTACATTTTACAGATGTTTGTATAGAAACATTAAAATACAAAAAAATTAAATGCACTTTATCAATACTTTATCAGCACATATGATTAATATGAAGATCTTGCATGAAAATATTAAGCTTCAATGTACAATACTTCACTTCCCTTCTCTTACTAGGAATGTAAATTGAGCATCATGTCAAAATGCCACAAGGCAAAATATGTAAAAGAAATGCATAAAACACTCTAGTATATTTGTATAGAAACTGCAAAAAAATAAATGCGCAAGTAAAAAATAGACGGCGTAAAAAAAGCCAAAAAATACATTCGTAAAAGCTGCATTGAATGAATCACCATTTCAACAACTGCAGGAACTTTTAGATGATCTTGTGTATCTAAAACTCAAAACGCAAACTTTACTTTAAATCCATGAGGACCTTAATAAAGATATGACTGAAATGAAAATTGAACATACACAATATGCAAAGTGTCCTGAATTGGAGCCACATGAGGGGTAACAGTGATGATAATGCATTTTAACTAGAACATATCAAACTTTTTTCTCACAGAAGCAAGACTCATTTTTCTCTGTGAGCTTGTTCCATTCACAAACACGCCCATCTCTAACAGCATCTCCTTTGGAATAGGATGGGCGTGACGGGACACATACAGCTTCTGCAGACTCTGGCTCATAGGTGAAGGTTTATAGTCCTTGCATAACTGTCCGCTCAGACTTGGAGCACATATCACCTCCACTTTGAAGAAAAACTGGCCCCTCTTCAGATTACAGACGTCCTCTTTCACCCCACTAAACAGACTTTGGTCACAGCCTCCCAGAAAGTCGTCGTCCCAGCGGCTGTCCTGATCCCACACTTCAAATCTCACTTTATTTCCTGCTGACAAATCCTGGCTGCCCAAGTCGAAGATCATGTTCCAGCATGGGTTGTTGTTGTTCTTAATGACAGGAGTACGTCTCTCCTTATCATTGTTGAAGAGCACTTTCACATAGCCATCTGTGGAAGTGAACCAGTCTCCGCAAAGACCAGTGGCTCTTTTTGCAGTTATGATGACCCGTGCCATGCCCCTACGGGTCGGACAGCAGTCTGGGGTTACAGCAGGGTTATTATGGCATTGGCAGACGCAGGGATCCTTCAGGTCAGTTCTGATGCCGACCTGACAGCGGTTGCTGCAGTTCCTCAACAGACCTTTCTCCAGGATGTAATCTCTAATGGCTGATTTCAGGTTCTTATGAGCAGGGGAGTCAACAGGCAGTAAGTCATGCAATGAGTCCAGAGAATATGAGATGATGTCTGGATTGAGTGGTAATGTTTTCAGCCATTCCTTGTAGGCTGATGGATTTTTTTCAGAAGAGAAGAGAAGGTCTGGCTCCATAGTATGGCCTCCCGTTATTTGTGTGAACCTGTAGAGAAGGAAGTTGTCAAAACAACTGATAACCGGGGCAAATATCAACAGAAGAGAGGCCCGCGACTCTACTCCATGAAGCCATTGTATGCAATATCTCTGGAATCAATATTGCCTTACATGATTTTCACAGTGTACAGCATGTTTGGTTTGATCACAAATTTAATCTAGGACATTTCGAAATTTTACATATTTCAGTTCTGCATTAAAATCAACTTTGGCTCTTTTCTTGTTGGAAATAGTTAAAGTGTACTTATTCAAGCATTAAATTAATACAACGCATCTGACAAAATATATAAGAAAAAGTTTCTGTACCTGTCGTTGAAGAGGCTGGAGAACGACTTATTGTCTGTCTTCTCAATGTCCTTCTTGCAGTGTTTTGTTTCAGTACTTATTGTAGCTTTGCAGGTGGCAGCTGCCTCAACTCCCAGGCACATGTCCACCTCATTCGCACTGAGGCCCTCCAGACTGGCCTGGCACTCCCTGATGCTGGTCACAGATTGAACACTTCCTCCCAATTTCACCTGGAAAGATAGATTTAAACACCATATACACAAACATATTGCTTTCTACAATTTCAATGTTGCATAAATTCTTTGTTACAACCATGCAACCCTTTTGGTTTACCTTGGTGATGTAATGGGTCCCAAAGTCGTTTATCAGTTTATAAAACTGTTGCTTGTTCCCAGGGCAGTAGGTTCCGGGGAGCCGTGTCAATGCATTTTCAAATTCTCTGTGTAACCTGGGAGTCCTGGACACTCGGTAGCTGTTTCCAGAGAGATACAAGACAAGAAAAGACAGACCACAATGAAACAAATATATAAAGGTATTTCATTTATGCATTGAAGTTCATTCATTTTGTTCATTGCATTTATCTGCAAAAAACATTAATTAAAGCTTTGATCTTACCTGTAGTACTCACAGGACATGCTTTGGGTTGAGAAACTGAACTTGTCTTTCTTTGTTTTATTCATTGAGTATTCGGCCAGTTTAGAGTTGCTGCCAGCCAGCATAAAAAATAAATCTTTACTTCTGTTCCTAAGATCTAGATCAACCATCCAGTCGTTTTCAATTGAAGATGTGCTGGAAATGACTAGAGACTCACTGGACCGGTGAAGCGAGGTTGCCACTTTTGCACTGCAGGAGTGCTTTGACCTCCAGTCCACCACTGACAAGGGGAGCTTCTGCTTTTTGTTTGCCACATAGGGGTTGGTACACAGGGTGCATGTATTGTCGTGTCGCTGCCAGTGATTCATGTCGAGCACGAAGGCCCCCTTACGTTCCATTTTCGTGATATCGAAGCCTTCCCCGGCCAAATTGGTACCCGGAGCAATATCTGCATCTCGGCACTGTTTGGGTCTCCCATCTGTGCATGACTGACACGTACACTGAGGCAGGGACAGCATGAGGCCGGCACAGATGCAAATATTCAACAGCAACATGTTGAAGTTAAGTTGGCTGACAATGCGAACCTGAAAAAACATAAAGTTGAAAAAAATGAAGTTGCTTGTTGCACAGGTCTAAACTACTATTTATTGCCCGTCTTACTGTGAAGCCCTTTGTTTTAGAAAGGTGCTGTATAAATAGTTATTATTACAAAGGTTATGTATTTTCAAATCAAGTTAGAAAATATTTTGCATAACAAGCAAATCAGCATAGACTCACCTTCTCTTGCCTGTCCACTCTGCATGTGTGAAACGAACTGTGAGCATCGATATCTGTTGTTTTGGTTTTTATAGGACAAAAAAGCACTAATAACGGGAGGTGGCAGGAGGCGGCTCCGTGGCTATTCATGCAACAGGAGCAGGAAATTGCTGTGGTTTGACAGTTTCATCATGCTAAGTATAATTTCTTACTCATGAGATGGCTCTGGTGAGAACAGAACAAAGTAATATTCAACATGAGCCAACATGCATGGGGGTGCAAGGGTCCCTTCATCATTGCTTGCAGTTTTAGGTGGGTAGCAAATCAGCAAATACTTGTCTGTGTATTTGCATTGATGTAATTCTACTGCTTTCTGCAGTAACTAGTAATATAACTAATTACTTTTTCACATTAAATAATGCAATTACTACAGTTTAAATGGGCTTGTTGCTCATTACTTTTGTCTTCTGTGAAAATAGTGGTCAACTGCAGAGGACAGCAGCCAAACACAGCCACAACACTAACAGCAAAACTGATAAATGCATGGATTTGTATGGGCCATTAACATATATGTAGCACTAAAGCGATGGAGGATGAAGGAGAGGAACCACTGTAACTGACATGTAAAATATATGAAACATGATTAATGTGAAGGCCCTGCATGGAAACATAAAGCTTTAGTGTTCAATTCTTCACTTCTCTCAAAGGCCCACAAGTCAAAATATGTGATTGAAATACATAAAACAAACTAGTACAATTTAGAGATGTTTGTATAGAAACATTTAAAAAGTAAAGAAGCGTAATAATCAAAACATGACTCTCATTTTACTTTAAATTCATTAACACCTCAAGATAGATGAAACTTTAATAAAATTGAACACACAAAATATAAAGCAAAGTGTCCTGAATTGGAGCCACTTTATCAACACTTTTTTCAGGAAATATGATTAATATGAAGACCTTACATGAAAACATAAATCTTCATTGTACAGTACAATTGTTCACTTCCCTCTTCTTCTCTGCATACATGCATAACACATTCTAGTATATTTGTATAGAAACATTAAACTGCAAAAAAGCGCAAGTAAAAAAAAGCGTAAACAATGCCAAAAAATACGTTTGTAAAGGCTGCTTTTAATGAGTCACCATTTTAACAACTGCAGGAACTTTTAGATTATCTTGTGTATCTAAAACTCAAAACGCACACTTTACTTTAAATACACTAAGACGTTAATATAGATTTAAAGGTTGAATATGTAGAATATTTATTAAAAGCTATATATATTTTTTGAAATAATACACCCAATGACTTTCTGTCACGTTCTGTTTACGCCGGAAGTGCGGGTTGCCAGGGTTGTCTGTTGTTCCGGTGCAGCTGCTGTAGGCTGGCACTGGGTGAAATGGAGTTGTAAACAAACACAGCCGTGTTGGACTCACTAAAACCAGCGTTTTTTGCTCTCAAGTACAATCACAAAACTTCGAAGGTAAGACAGAATATCTGTTAGTCGCTGTAAATAAGTGGTTGTTTACCTTTGTATTCTTTGGCTGCTGGTTCACTGAGTTTTTTGTCGTAGCGCAATAATAGTGGTACTGTTGAACTCGCCAGGGTCTTAGCTTTCATATGAGATGCTATTTGTTTGTGTACCATGAAGTATCAGAGCGGTAGCAATGGAAATGTGGAGAGTGGATATTTGATCATTAATATGCTTGGTGTTTGAGTTGTGTTTGGTGTGTGTAAAAATGACGTGCTTGTAGCGGAGTTTCTCCTGTTTAATTTGATGTGCAGTATGACTGTATTGCTACATAATGAGGGCAGCGTTTTATGTCTTTTGCTGCGGAGAGTCTCAGGGTCCCCCAATTTGGGGTGGACCTTGGAGTTTAACAGGTTTAACTGTTACTCCCACTGCCGTTACAATGTAACCGTTACAACTAACGTTGGCAGTGTTAACTCCGCTATATGACCATACTATATTTTGCCAGTATATATATCAGTTTACCCATCTCTATATTCATTATCACCACACCACTGCCTGACAGCTATCTTTGTGCAAACCTCAGTCTCTCCATCTCTCCATCTGCCTTCAGCCTCACTGTCACTGCTGTGGAAGCTGCTGGACTGCTCACGCTGATCATGCTACAGAAACAAGGGATCATTTTGAGTTGAGAGCTAGCTAGCTAATCGATTACACACCACTCAAAGAAAGACTTCCAGTTGAAGACTGGCTAACGTTAAATACTGTTGAAAAATTAATTGGTCGAAATTAGTCGTTACCCTGAATGATTCATCACTTGACATGGCACAGGCTGATCGATTGACACACTCGGCAACGAACCTGGCAACCTGACTGCTGGAATTATTTTTGGTTGTTGCGACTATAATCTCGAGACACTAGATGGCGGTGTTCTGCTCATTCTCCATATTCAACCTTTAACTGACATGAAAATTCGAACATACACAATAGCAAAGTGTCCTGAATTGGAGCCACTTCCTCAAATAATTCCTCACATCTTCCCTAAGAGATGTACCTGTCATGTTTTTTGCTCAGCAGGGATTTTATGAGGGGTAACAGTGATTATAATGCCTTTTAACTGTACATGTTGCCAAAAGATGATGGTAATACCATGAATGTAAACCTCAGTAAAGCCAGATGCAGGTATTATAACATATCATACCTTTTTCTCTCAAAAGTAAGACTCATTTTTCTCTTTGAGCTTGTTCCATTCACAAACACGCCCATCTCTAACAGCATTTCCTTTGGAATAGGTTGGGCGTGACGGGACACATACAGCTTCTGCAGACTCTGGCTCATAGGCGAAGGTTTATAGTCCTTACATAACTGTCCGCTCAGACTTGGAGCACATATCACCTCCACTTTGAAGAAAAGCTGGGCCTTATTCATATAACAGACATCCTCTTTCACCCCAGTAAACAGACTTTGGTCACAGCCTCCCAGAAAGTCGTCGTCCCAGCCGCCGTCCTGATCCCACACTTCGAATCTCACTTTATTGCCTGCTGACAAATCCTCGATGCTCAGGTCGAAGATTGTGTTCCAGTGTGGGTTGTTGTTGTTGTTAATGACAGGAGTACGTCTCTCCTTCTCCTTGTTGATGAGCACTTTCACAAAGCCGTCTGCGGAAGTGAACCAGTCTCCCCAAAGACCAGTGGCTCTCTTTACAGTAATAATGACCCGTGCCATGCCCCTGCGGGCCGGACAGCAGTCTGGGGTTACAGCAGGGTTATTGTGGCATTGGCAGATGCAGGGATCCTTTGAGTCAGCTCTGCCGGCCTGACAGCGGTTGCTGCAGTTCCTCAACAGACCTTTCTCCAGGATGTAATGGCTAATGGCTGATTTCAGGTTCTCATGAGCAGGGTTTTTGACAGGCAGTAAGTCATGCAGAGAGTCCAGAGAATATGAGATGATGTCTGGATTGAGTGGTATTGTGTTCAGCCATTCCTTGTAGGCTGATGGATTTTTTTCAGAAGAGAAGAGAAGGTCTGGCTCCGTAGTATGGCCGCCCGTTATTTGTGTGAACCTGTAGAGAAGGAAGTTGTTATCACAACTGATAGCCGGGGCAAACATCAACAGAAGAAGAGGGTTAGGATTAAGGTTAGGGTTGTGACCACAAATTTAATCTAGGACATTTTGAAATGTTACATATTTCCATTCTGGCATTAAATTCAATTACAGTTTGGCTTTTTTTCTTGTTGAAAACCGAGTGTATCTATCCAAGCATAAAATTAATAGAAAGCATCTGACAAATAGAAAAGAAAAGAAAAGGGTTCTTTACCTGTCGTTGAAGAGGCTGGAGAACGCTGACTTACTGTCTGTCTTCTGGATGTCCTTCTTGCAGTGTTTTGTTTCAGTACTTATTGTAGCTTTGTAGGTGGCAGATGCCTCAACTCCCAGGCACATCTCCACCTCATTCGCACTGAGGCCCTGCAGGCTGGCCTCGCACTGCTTGATGCTGGTCACAGATTGAACACCTCCTCCCAATTTCACCTGGAAAGATAGATTTAAACACCATCTGCACAAGCATATTTGTTGCTTTCTACAATATCTTTTCTGTGTAAATGCTTTGTTACAACCATGCCACCCTTGTGGTTTACCTTGGTGATGTAATGGGTCCCAAAGTCGTCAATCAGTTTGTAGAACTGTTGCTTGTTCTCAGGGCTGTAGGTTTTGGGGAGCCTTTTCAATGCTTTTTTAAATTCTCTGTGTAACCTGGGAGTCTTGGACACTCGATAGCTGTTTCCAGAGAGATACAAGACAAGAAAAGACAGACCACAATGAAACAAATATATGAAAGTAATTAATTTAAGCATTAAAGTTCATTACTTTTTCCTTTATCTGTGTAAGTGTGCAGGGAAAAATGTTCATTGGACGTCTCATCTTCTTACCTGTAGTACTCACAGGACATGCTTTGGGTTGTGAAACTGTACTTGTCTTTCTTTGTTTTCGCCATTGAGTATTCGGCCAGTTTAGAGTTGCTGCCAGCCAGCATAAACGAGGCGCCCTTACTTCCTATCCTAAGATCTAGACCGACCTTCCAGTTGTTTTCAACCGAAGATGTGCTGGAAGTGACTAGAGACTCACTGGATCGATGAAGCGAGGTTGCCACTTTTGCACTGCAGGACTGCTTTGACCTCCAGTCCACCACTGACAAGGGGAGCTTCTGCTTTTTGTTTGCCAGATAGGGGTTGGTACACAGAGTGCATGTTTTCTTCTTTTGTTTCCACCGATTCATGTCGAGCACGAAGGACCCCTTACGTTCCATTTTCGTGATATCAAAGCCTTCCCCGGCCAAATTGGAACCTGGAGCAAATTCTGCATCTAGGCACTCTTTGGGTTTCCCCTCTGTACATGACTGATACGTACACTGAGGCAGGGACAGCATGAGGCCGACACAGATGCAAATATTCAACAGAAACATGTTGAAGTTAAGCTAGGTCACAGAAGCAAACCTGAGAAAACATGAAGTTGGAAAAACATGAGCTTGCTTTTGTTGTACAGTCTAAATAACTTAACACCAAATTCAGTCACTTCTTTCAAAATGAATCTTATGACTGCATATCCCCCCTTTTTTTAAAAGCAGTATTTTAGACAGTCATTCTAGATATTGTAGCAATTAAATTCCCAAATTTTAACAATGTCACTGTGTACGTGTGTAAAATATGCTCTACTCTGGTAGAAAGATTGCACGACAACTGAATAGGTCATATGAGGGTTTAAAAAACTGCTTTGTCAAAAAGACTAAAAAAGTGAAAGCCCTAGCAGAGTATGTGAGTGGAGCTGGCAGATTTTGGAAAGAGCGGGTGAGAAGCTCAGTTATCTGGAGGGAGCTCGGAGTCGACCCGCTCCTCCTCCGAGTCGAGAGGAGTCAGATGAGGTGGCTCGGGAATCTAGTCAGGATGCCTCCCGGACGCCTCCCTGGTGAGGTGTTCAGGATACCTGAAAAATCTACTTATGTAGCTACTTCCCACCTCTGCTTTTGGATGTAAGGCTTCATTTTAAGATATAAGTTAAATAGGCATGCACATCTTTTTTTTTGAGTGAGTGGGGAGCGATTTCATTAGAGCGGGATGCAATATTTGAGTGGGGGAGGCGAACAACTCCGTGAGTGAGGAGCGGAAAATTCTCACCGCTCCACTCCGCTCATATGCTCTGAGCCCCAGCAACATCTTTTATAATAAACCAATACGTTTTGGATTGCAGCCTTTCTCAGGGTCATCATAAAACATTACAAGCAGTATTTAAGTAGGGTATTTAAAAAACTGAAAAAAGATGAATAAGTTAAAAAAAATATGTGTGTTGCTGCAGCTTTGACTTTTCTCCTTTTTCATGCACCTTGGAAATGGATGAAGTTGTACCAGAAACCTCTACACTGCTTCTACAGCTTTGATAAAATTATATGACATCCATTAAATTTATGTTTAATTACACTGAACAATGCACTTTGGCAGACAAAAGTTGTCCAGTGTGTCCATGATTGTTTTCAGAAAAATCCTAATTTCCCAGTCATAACGCTTTTTACAAGTGGGGAACTGGTTATTACAGTAAGCCCAAAATAACATGAAAGTGGAATAAACTGGATATTTTGTCCAGTGAAGAAAATTATCTCTACACAATTGATGTACTTCCTTAAAAACAATGAAATCTGATCTTGTTTTCACTCTCCACTCTCTTATTGCTTGATGCAGGCATGTAATCCATTTTAATTCTCCTTGATCTCAGCTCAGACTTCAACACAGCTGTCTGGAAAAACTATGTTCCCATCAGTGATGTGGCTCTGGATCTATTTATCTCTTATCTGTCCAATATATCCTTTTTCATGTTTGTCTCTTTTGTGGAGTGCCCCAGGACTCTATCCTAGGTCCCTTTTTTATTCACATGCTAAGCTTTATTTATATAACTGTTAGGAGGTTAAAACACATCTGTACATCCCAATAAAACCCAGAACCACCAATGTTTGCTGAATTATGTCTTGCGTCTCTGAAATTAAAAAGTGGATGTCCATAAATTTACTGCAGTTAAATGAAAAGCACACACTGTAGGCGTGATTTTTCACTGTGAGTGACTTTCTGATGCTCGGATGACTAAATTCATGCCGTTCTGCTGCATTTACATTGAACCATCGACTAGGTAATTCCTTTCAGTCTCGGATCTAGAGAAGGTCATCTGTGCTTTTATCTTCTCCATAAATTACAATTGCAGTGCACTTTAGTCTTTCAGGCACATGAAACATCTAAAGACTCCAGCTTTAAACAAAACCATGTCAAATCAAGTTACAAACTATTTTGCAAAGAAGCAATTCAGCATAGACTCACCTTGCCTGTCCAGGATGCGCGCATGGAACTAACTGTGAGCATCGATGTCAGTGGTTTGGTTTTTATAGGGAAAATAAGCAAGCGAAATGGGGAGGGGGTGACAGGTCAGTGGTTTTTAAGAGAATAGAAAATCACTGTGGTTTGACAGTTTCATCCATGCAAAGTTTCAATTCTCACTTATGAGAGATCTGTGGGAGCAGAACAATTAGTGGGTGTTCTCTAACGCCACAAAGTGGAAACAGTACGTGTTAATTGACCCCTTCTTGCAATTTATGACAAGACCCAGGGTGTGAAACCATCTACATGCCCACGATGCCAGCCCTTCGACTTCGCCATTGCATGGGGGTGCGAGGGCCCCTTCATCGCTGCTTGCAGCTTTATTTGTATTGTTCTCACATGATGCAAACTTGTGTTTAAACAAATTATCATAAACTAACTGACACATCAGTGTAGGATGACTTGTTGACAGTTAACACAATGTGCACAGGGTAAAAGGTGGAGTATGGATAAGCAAATATTTGTCTGTGTATTTGCATTACTGCGATTCTACTACTTTCTGCTGTAACTAACCAGTAATATAACTAATTACTTTTTCAAATTAAATAACACAATTACTTAATATTTATATGGCCTTGTTGCTCGTTACTTTTATCCTCTTTGAAAATAGTGGGCAATTGCATAGGACAGCAGACAGACACACACATCCCAAACAACAAAACTGATAAATGCATGGATTAGTCTGGGCCATTGAAATATATGTAGCACTAAAGTGATGGAGGATGAAGGAGAGGAACTCCTGTAACTGACATAAAGCATATATGAAACATGATATTGCATGGAAACATAAAGCTTTATTGTTCAATTCTTCACTTCTCTCAAAGCCCCACAAGTCAAAATATTTGATTGAAATACAGTACATAAAACACACTAGTACATTTTACAGATGTTTGTATAGAAACATTAAAATGCGAAAACTTCAAATTGAACATTGTGTCAAAACACATCAAGGCAAAATATGTGAATGAAATGCATAAAACACACTAGTACATTTATATAGAAACATTAAACTTAAAAAAAATGCACAAGTAAAAAAAGTCTAAACAATAAGTCAAAAAATACATTTCTAAAAGCTGCATTGAATGAAAGCCACCATTTTAATAACTGCAATAACTTTTAGATAATCTTGTGCATCTAAAACTCAAAATACAAACTTTACTTTATATCCATGAAGACCTTAATATAGATTTAACTGAAATAAAAATTCGAACACACACAATATATGGCAAAGAATTGGAACCACTTCATCAAGAAATTTGTCACATCATCCCAAAGAGATGTACCTGTCATCTTTTTTGCTCAGTAGGGATTTTATGAGGGGTAACAGTGATTATAATGCCTTTTAACTGTAAATGTTGCCAAAAGATGATGGTAATACCATGAATGTAAACCTCAGTAAAGCCAAATACAGGTATTATAACATGTCATACTTTTTTCTCTCAAAAGTAAGACTCATTTTTCTCTGTGAGCTTGTTCCATTCACAAACACGCCCATCTCTAACAGCATTTCCTTTGGAATAGGTTGGGCATGACGTGACACATACAGCTTCTGTAGACTCTGGCTCATAGGCGAAGGTTTATAGTCCTTGCATAACTGTCCGCTCAGACTTGGAGCACATTTCACCTCCACTTTGAAGAAAAACTGGGCCTTATTCAGATTACAGACGTCCTCTTTCACCCCATCAAACAGACTTTGGTCACAGCCTCCCAGAAAGTCGTCGTCCCAGCCGCTGTCCTGATCCCACACTTCAAATCTCACTTTATTTCCTGCTGACAAATCCTGGCTGCCCAAGTCGAAGATCGTGTTCCAGTGTGGGTTGTTGTTGTTGTTAATGACAGGAGTACGCCTCTCCTTCTCCTTGTTGAAGAGCACTTTCACATAGCCGTCTGCGGAAGTGAACCAGTCTCCCCAAAGACCAGTGGCTCTTTTTGCAGTTATGATGACGCGTGCCATGCCCCTACGGGTCGGACAGCAGTCTGGGGTTACACCAGGGTCATTGTGGCAGTGGCAGACGCAGGGATCCTTTGAGTCAGCTCTGCCGACCTGACAGCGGTTGGTGCAGTTCCTCAACAGACCTTTCTCCAGGATGTAATGTTTAATGGCTGATTTCAGGTTCTTATGAGCAGGGTTTTTGACAGGCAGTAAGTCGTGCAGAGAGTCCAGAGAATATGAGATGACATCTGGATTGAGTGGTAATGTGGTCAGCCATTCCTTGTAGGCTGATGGATTTTTTTCAGAAGAGAAGAGAAGGTCTGGCTCCGTAGTATGGCCGCCCGTTATTTGTGTGAACCTGTAGAGAAGGAAGTTGTTATCACAACTGAAAGCTGGGGAATACATCAATAGAAGAAGAGGGTTAGGGTTTTGACCACAAATTTAATCTAGGACGTTTTGAAATTTTACATATTTCCATTCTGGCATTAAATTAAATTACAGTTTGGCTTTTTTTCTTGTTGAAAACCGAATGTATCTATCCAAGCATAAAATTATTAGAAAGCATCTGACAAATAGAAAAAAAAGGGTTCTTTACCTGTCGTTGAAGAGGCTGGAGAACGCTGACTTACTGTCTGTCTTCTGGATGTCCTTCTTGCAGTGTTTTGTTTCAGTAGTTATTGTAGCTTTGTAGGTGGCAGATGCCTCAACTCCCAGGCACATCCCCACCTCATCCACACTGAGGCCCTCCAGACTGGCCTGGCACTCTCTGATGCTGGTCACAGATTGAACACCTCCTCCCAATTTCACCTGGAAAGACAGATTTAAACACCATATACACAAACATATTGCTTTCTACAATTTCAAAGTTGCATAAATTCTTTGTTACAACCATGCAACCCTTTTGGTTTACCTTGGTGATGTAATGGGTCCCAAAGTCGTCAATCAGTTTGTAGAACTGTTGCTTGTTCTCAGGGCTGTAGGTTTTGGGGAGCCTTTTCAATGCTTTTTTAAATTCTATGTGTAACTTGGGAGTCTTGGACACTCGATAGCTGTTTCCAGAGAGACACAAGACAAGAAAAGACAGACCACAATGAAACAAATATATGAAAGAAATTAATTTAAGCATTAAAGTTCATTACTTTTGAATTTATCTGTGCAAGTGTGCAGAGAAAAGTGTTCATTGGATCTCTGATCTTCTTACCTGTAGTACTCACAGGAAATGCTTTGGGTTGTGAAACTGTACTTGTCTTTCTTTGTTTTCGCCATTGAGTATTCGGCCAGTTTAGAGTTGCTGCCAGCCAGCATAAACGAGGCGCCTTTATCACCCACCTTAATATCTAGACCGACCTTCCAGTTGTTTTCAACCGAAGATGTGCTGGAAGTGACTAGAGACTCACTGGATTGGTAAAGTGAGGTTGCCACTTTTGCACTGCAGGACTGCTTTGACCTCCAGTCCACCACTGACAAGGGGAGCTTCTGCTTTTTGTTTGCCAGATAGGGGTTGGTACACAGGGTGCATGTTTTCTTCTTTTGTTTCCACCGATTCATGTCGAGCACGAAGGACCCCTTACGTTCCATTTTCGTGATATCAAAGCCTTCCCCGGCCAAATTGGAACCTGGAGCAAAATCTGCTTCTAGGCACTCTTTGGGTCTCCCCTCTGTGCATGACTGATACGTACACTGAGGCAGGGACAGCATGAGGCCGACACAGATGCAAATATTCAACAGCAACATGTTGAAGTTAAGCTAGGTCACAGAAGCAAACCTGAAAAAACATGAAGTTGAAAAAACATGAGCTTGCTTTTGTTGTACAGTCTAAATAACTTAACACCAAATTCAGTCACTTCTTTCAAAATGAATCTTATGACTGCATATCCCCCCTTTTTTAAAAGCAGTATTTTAGACAGTCATTCTAGATATTGTAGCAATTAAATTCCCAAATTTTAACAATATCACTGTGTAAGTGTGTAAAATATGTTCTACTCTGGTAGAAAGGTTGCACGACAACTGAATAGGTCATATGAGGGTTTAAAAAACTGTGCTTTGTCAAAAAGACTAATAAAGTCAAAGCCCTAGCAGAGTATGTGAGCGGAGCTGGCAGATTTTGGAAAGAGCGGGGTAGGGGTGGCAATACTTATTGCTTATACTTAATCCCCGAACCCGCTGGTGGACACCGGCAGTGAGGGATGCCATCAAGCTGAAGGAGTCCTATAGGACCGATCCTGTTCATAATCTTTATGGACAGGTTTTCTAGGCGCATTCAGGGCATTGAAGGGGTCCGGTTTGGTGACCTCAGGATTGGGTCACTGCTCTTCGCAGATGATGTGTTCCTTTTGGCCTCATCAGACCGTGACCTCCAACTCTCACTGGATTGGTTCGCCGCCGAGTGTGGAGCGGCCGGGATGAGAATCAGCACCTCCAAATCCGAGTCTACGGTTCTCACCCGGAAAAGGGTGGATTGCACTCTCCGGGTCGGGGATGAAATCCTGCCCCAAGTGGATTAGTTCAAGGAGCGTGAGATCAACAGGTGGATCGGTGTGGCGTCTGCAGTAATGCGGACTCTGCACAGATCCGTCGTGGTGAAGAGAGTCTCGATTTACCAGTCAATCTTCGTTCCTACCTTCACCTACGGTCATGAGCTTTGGGTAGTGACCGAAAGAACAAGATTGCGGGTACAAGCAGCCGAAATGAGCTTCCTCTGTAGGGTGGCTGGGCTCTCCCTTAGAGATAGGGTGAGAAGCTCAGTTATCTGGAGGGAGCTCGGAGTCGACCCGCTGCTCCTCCACGTCGAGAGGAGCCAGATGAGGAGGTTCGGGCATCTAATCAGGATGCCTCCCGGACGCCTCCCTGGTGAGGTGTTCAGGATACCTGAAAAATGTACTTAAGTAGCTACTTCCCACCTCTGCTTCAGGCTTCATTTTTTTCATTTTAAGATATAAGTTAAATAGGCATGCACATCTTTTTTTTTTTGAGTGAGTGGGGAGCGATTTCATTAGAGCGGGATGCAATATTTGAGTGGGGGAGGCGAACAACTCCGTGAGTGAGGAGCGGAAAATTCTCAACGCTCCACTCATATGCTCTGAGCCCCAGCAACATCTTTTATAATAAACCAATATCTTTTGGATTGCAGCCTTTCTCATGGTCATCATAAAACATTACAAGCAGTATTTAAGTAGGGTATTTAAAAAACAGAAAAAAGATTAAAAAATGAAAAACATATATGTATGTTGCTGCAGCTTTGACTTTTCTAGACTTATTTCCTTTTTCATGCACCTTGGAAATGGATGAAGTTGTACCAGAAACCTCTACACTGCTTCTACAGCTTTGATAAAATTATATGACATCCATTAAATTTATGTTTAATTACAATGAACAATGCACTTTGGCAGACAAAAGGTGTCCAGTGTGTCCATGATTGTTTTCAGAAAAATCCTAATTTCCCAGTCATAACGCTTTTTACAAGTGGGGAACTGGTTATTACAGTAAGCCCAAAATAACATGAAAGTGGAATAAACTAGATATTTTGTCCAGTGAAGAAAATTATCTCTACACAATTGATGTACTTCCTTAAAAA
Organism: Scomber japonicus; assembly: GCF_027409825.1. NCBI lineage: Eukaryota > Metazoa > Chordata > Actinopteri > Scombriformes > Scombridae > Scomber > Scomber japonicus. The sequence continues at coordinate 24,653,859 of NC_070595.1, forward strand.
CAATGAAATCTGATCTTGTTTTCACTCTCCACTCTCTTATTGCTTGATGCAGGCATGTAATCCATTTTAATTCTCCTTGATCTCAGCTCAGACTTCAACACAGTGGACCACAATGTCTTAATCAGCTGTCTGGAAAAACTATGTTCCCATCAGTGATCTATGTATCTCTTATCTGTCCAATATATCCTTTTTCGTGTTTGTCTCTTTTATGGAGTGCCCCAGGACTCTATCCTAGGTCCCTTTTTTATTCACATGCTAAGCTTTATTTATATAACTGTTAGGAGGTTAAAACACATCTGTACATCCCAATAAAACCCAGAACCACCAATATTTGCTGAATTATGTCTTGCGTCTCTAAAATTAAAAAGTGGATGTCCATAAATTTACTGCAGTTAAATGAAAAGCACACACTGTAGGCGTGATTTTTCGCTGTGAGTGACTTTCTGATGCTTGGATGACTAAATTCATGCCGTTCTGCTGCATTTACATTGAACCAACAATTAGGTAATTCCTTTCAGGCTCGGATCTAGAGAAGGTCATCTGTGCTTTTATCTTCTCCATAAATTACAATTGCGATGCACTTTAGTCTTTCAGGCACATGAAACATCTAAAGACTCCAGCTTTAAACAAAACCATGTCAAATCAAGTTACAAAATATTTTGCAAACAAGCAATTCAGCATAGACTCACCTTGCCTGTCCAGGATGCACGTGTGGAACTAACTGTGAGCATCGATGTCAGTGGTTTGGTTTTTATAGGGAAAATAAGCAAGCTAAATGGGGAGGGGGTGACAGGTCAGTGGTTTTTAAGGGAATAGAAAATCACTGTGGTTTGACAGTTTCATCCATGCAAAGTGTCAATTCTCACTTATGAGAGATCTGTGGGAGGTTAGAGCAGAACAAAATAACACCTTAACAATTTTTCTCAACAGATGCAGGCACAGAAAAGAAACTAGCTAACTGTATATAAAGTAGTGTAAACTAGCTAACTGTATATAAAGTAGTATAAACTAGCTAACTGTATATAAAGTAGTATAAACTAGCTAACTGTATATAAAGTAGTGTAAACCAGCTAACTGTATATAAAGTAGTGTAAACTAGCTAACTGTATATAAAGTAGTGTAAACTAGCTAACTGTATATAAAGTAGTATAAACTAGCTCACTGTATATAAAGTAGTATAAACTCGCTCCACCTCCAGCAGCTACAACAGTAACATGCTGCTCTAACACTGATGCTTCACTATTAATAATCTAATGATGTCCTATATAATAATATATCACTACTTTTACTGTAATACTGCATACTACATCACTCATAGTACTTATGTGCTTTTACTAAAGGTGCAGTGTGTAGGATTTAGTGGCATCTAGCAGTGAAGTTGCAGACCAATTGAATACCCCTCTTCTTCCAAGCATGTAGACCACATGGTGGCTGCCAAACAGGCCCTCGCTAGTGTTTGGTGTGTCTGTTCTGGGCTACTGTAGAAAACATGGCAATGCAACAGGCGGGCTCCATGGACGGTGAACCTGTATCTATGTGGCTATAAAGGGCTCATTCTAATGCAATGAAAACACTGTTCTTACATACTGACTATTATAGCCTATTTCTGCTAACTCCATTCAGTTCAGTGACACTAAATTGAACATACTACACACCTTCAATGCAGGATTCAATATTGTCTCTTAGTCATAGCGCCACCTACTGTACACAGGAAGTTATCCTTGTGTGACACATTGTAAAGTGCAACATGACATGTGATTAGTGGGTGTTCTCTAATGCCACAAAGTGGAAACAGGACATGTTCATTTACCCCTTCTTGCAATTTATGACAAGACCCAGGGTGTGATACCATCTACATGCCCATGATGCGAGCCCTTCGACTTTGCCACGGCCCGACATGCATGAGGGTGCGAGGGCCCCTTCATCGCTGCTTGCAGCTTTATTTGTATTGTTCTCACATAATGCAAACTTGTGTTTAAACAAATTACCATAAACTAACTGACACATCAGTGTAGGATGACTTGTTGACAGTTAACACAATGTGCACAGGGTAAAAGGTGGAGTATGGATAAGCAAATATTTGTCTGTGTATTTGCATTACTGCGATTCTACTACTTTCTGCTGTAACTAACCAGTAATATAACTACTTACTTTTTCAAACTAAATTACTTAATATTTAAATGGGCTTGTTGCTCGTTACTTTTATTCTCTTTGAAAATAGTGGGCAACTGCAGAGGACAGCAGACAAACACACACATCCCAAACAACAAAACTGATAAATGCATGGATTAGTCTGGGCCATTGAAATATATGTAGCACTAAAGTGATGGAGGATGAAGGAGAGGAACTCCTGTAACTGACATAAAGCATATATGAAACATGATATTGCATGGAAACATAAAGCTTTATTGTTCAATTCTTCACTTCTCTCAAAGCCCCACAAGTCAAAATATTTGATTGAAATACAGTACATAAAACACACTAGTACATTTTACAGATGTTTGTATAGAAACATTAAAATGCGAACATTGTGTCAAAACACATCAAGGTAAAATATGTGAATGAAATGCATAAAACACACTAGTACATTTATATAGAAACATTAAACTTAAAAAAAATGCACAAGTAAAAAAAAGTCTAAACAATAAGTCAAAAAATAAATTTCTAAAAGCTGCATTGAATGAAAGCCACCATTTTAACAACTGCAATAACTTTTAGATGATCTTGTGCATCTAAAACTCAAAATACAAACTTTACTTTATATCCATGAAGACCTTAATATAGATTTAACTGAAATAAAAATTTGAACAATATATAGCAAAGAAATGTACCTCTCATCTTTTTTTGCTCAGTAGAGATTTCATGAGGGGTAACAGTGATTATAATGCATTTTAACTGTAAATGTTGCCAAAAAATGATGGTAATACCATGAATGTAAACCTCAGTAAAGCCAAATACAGGTATTATAACATATCATACTTTTTCCTCTCAGACGTAAGATTCATTTTTCTCTGTGAGCTTGTTCCATTCACAAACACGCCCATCTCTAACAGCATTTCCTTTGGAATAGGTTGGGCATGACGTGACACATACAGCTTCTGCAGACTCTGGCTCATAGGCGAAGGTTTATAGTCCTTGCATAACTGTCCGCTCAGACTTGGAGCACATATCACCTCCACTTTGAAGAAAAACTGGCCCCTCTTCAGATTACAGACGTCCTCTTTCAACCCAGTAAACAGACTTAGGTCACAGCCTCCCAGTTTGTCGTCGTCCCAGCCGCTGTCCTGATCCCACACTTCAAATCTCACTTTATTGCCTGCTGACAAATCCTGGCTGCCCAGGTCGAAGGTCGTGTTCCAGTGTGGGTTGTTGTTGTTTTTAATGACAGGAGTACGCCTCTCCTTCTCCTTGTTGAAGAACACTTTCACATAGCCGTCTGTGGAAGTGAACCAGTCTCCCCAAAGACCGGTGGCTCTTTTTACAGTTATGATGACGCGTGCCATGCCCCTACGGGTCGGACAGCAGTCTGGGGTTACAGCAGGGTCATTGTGGCATTGGCAGACGCAGGAATCCTTCGGGTCAGTTCTGATGCCAACCTGACAGCGGTTGCTGCAGTTCCTCAACAGACCTTTCTCCAGGATGTAATGGCTAATGGCTGATTTCAGGTTCTTCCAGGCAGGGGAGTCAACAGGCAGTAAGTCATGCAGCGAGTCCAGAGAATATGAGATGATGTCTGGATTGAGTGGTAATGTGGTCAGCCATTCCTTGTAGGCTGATGGATTTTTTTCAGAGGAGAAGAGAAGGTCTGGCTCCGTGGTATGTCCGCCCGTTATTTGTGTGAACCTGTTGGCGCACATTTACAGAAGAGAGGCCCATGGCTTTTCGATGTCTAACTCTAGTCCATGAAGACATTGTATGCAATATAACTGAAATGAATATTGCTTTACATGATTTTCACAGTCTACAGCATGTTTGGTTTGATCACAAATTTCATCGAGGACATTTTGAAATTTTACATATTTCCATTCTGGCATTAAATTCAATGACAGTTTGGCTTTTTTCTTGTTGAAAATAGTTAGAGTGTACTTATTCAAGCATAAAATAATTAATAGAACACTGACAAATATATAAGAAAAAGGTTCTGTACCTGTCGTTGAAGAGGCTGGAGAACGCTGACTTACTGTCTGTCTTCTCAATGTCTTTCTTGCAGTGTTTTGACTGAGTATTTATTGTAGCATGGAAGGTAGCAGACGCCTCCACTTCCAGGCACATCCCCACCTCATCCACACTGAGGCCCTGCAGGCTGGCCTGGCACTGCCTGATGCTGGTCACAGATTTAACACCTCCTCCCAATTTCACCTGGAAAGATATATTTAGGCACCATATACACAAACATATTTGTTACTTTCTACAATATTACTGTATGTTACAACCATGCCAACCAGGCTTCTACCGTCACACATCACAAGCATCATCCCTTCTGACTTGGACAAGCATCAGTTTGCCTACTGATGAAATTGTGCAACAGAGGACGCCATCTCCACAGCACTCCACCTGGTACTGACCCATGTAGAGGAGCCGAACAGCTTTGTGAGGATATTATTTGTGGACTTCAGTTCTACTAATACGGTTATCCTTCACAAGCTGACCAGTAAGCCGAACATCTCTGATCTGTTAACTCCGGGTCGGCCACAGTGGGTCAGAGTCAGCAAGCACACTTCTTCCACCCTCACATTAAACACTGGAACCCCACAAGGCTCTGTGTTGAGCCCTATGCTCTATGCACTCTTCCAATACGACTGCACCCTGATCTACCCATCAAATTCCATTATAAAATTCGTGGACAACACAACAGTGGTTGGCCTGATCTCCAACAAGGGTGGAGGTGGAGGTGGACCAGCTGATCGTGTGGTGCAAAAACAATGAACTGGTCCCCTATGCGTCAAAGAGAAAGGAGATGGTCATTGACTTCAGGAGGCCAAAGGTCAATGAACACTCTCCATTCCACATACAGGGAGAGACTGTAGAGACGGTGGAATCGCTGAAGTTTCTGGGGGTCACCATCTCCAAACAGCTGACATGGACTACCAAAACGTCTCAGCTTGTGAAGAGAGCCCAACAAAGGCTCTTTTTCCTAAGGAAGCAGAAGCAGGCCAAACTCCCACAGAAGCTGCCGTTAAACTTCTACAGGAGCACAGTTGAGACCAATAGACTAAGAAAGTTTCTACCCTAGAGCTGTTGCCTCCATTACTCCCCTCCTCACAGAAAAATGAAACACTTGCACTTGACTCTTTTTGACATTTATGCTGCTACCTCACACAAAGGCTGCTCTGATGGTGTAACATTGTATCTCTTTTAGATTTGTATAGTGTTGTGTTTGTTTGCCTTATTTATTGAGAGAAAGCCTCACAAAAATGTTATTGTACTGCTGGTATAATGACAATAAAGTTAATTCATTCATTCATTCATTCATTCATGCCACCCTTTTGGTTTACCTTGGTGATATAATGGGTGCCAAAGTTGTCAATCAGTTTGTAGAACTGCTGCTTGTTCTCAGGGCTGTAGGTTTCGGGGAGCCGTGTCACTGCGTTTTCAAATTCACTGTGTAACTTGGGAGTGCTGGATACTCTGTAGCTGTTTCCAGAGAGATACAAGACAAGAAAAGACAGACCACAATGAAAAGAATATGTAAAAATATTTCATTTAAGAACTGTAGTTCATTCATTTTGTTCACTGCATTTATCTGTGCAAAATATTAATTTGACCTCTGATCTTCTTACCTGTAGTACTCACAGGACATGCTTTGGGTTGTGAAACTGTACTTGTCATTCTTTGTTTTCCCCATAGAGTATTCGGCCAGTTTAGAGTTGCTGCCAGCCAGCATAAACAAAAGACCCTTACTTCCTATCCTAAGATCTAGACCGACCTTCCAGTCGTTTTCAACTGAAGATGTGCTGGAAGTGACTAGAGACTCACTGGATCGGTGAAGCGAGGTTGCCACTTTTGCCCTACAGGACTGCTTTGACCTCCAGTCCACTACTGAAAAGGGGAGCTTCTGCTTTTTGTTATCCAGATAGGGGTTGGTACACAGGGTGCATGTTTTGTCGTTTCGTTGCCAGTGATTCATGTCGAGCACAAAGGCCCCCTTACGTTCCATTTTCGTGATATCGAAGCCTTCCCCGGCCAAATTGGAACCTGGAGCAAATTCTGCATCTTGACACTCTTTGGGTTTCCCCTCTGTACATGACTGATACGTACACTGAGGCAGGGACAGCATGAGGCCGACACAGATGCAAATATTCAACAGCAACATGTTGAAGTTAAGCTAGGTCACAGAAGCAAACCTGAGAAAACATAAAGTTGGAAAACCATGAAGTTGCTTGTTGCACACCCAGTTCTAAATAACTTAACACCTTATTCAGTCACTTCAGTATCTTCACTTCACTTCAGACAACTGCTGACTATTTCACTTTCAAATGAACCACCTACTCTTATGACTGCATATCCCCTCTTTTAAAAGCAGTATTTTAGACAGTTGTTAGATTAAGTGTACTACATTTTTTATGTGCATGCGGTTTAGTAAAATTTAAACGGGCAAAAATGTTACTGTAAACATATGAATAACTTCTATTGATTATTTTTTTGTGGACCCAGCATAACATTTCTGCTTTTAATCCTTTTTGAGATAATATATAAGAGGATTATGGCAAAAATGTGTAACCATATAAACTTTGTACCAAATATTAAACTTAAATAATAAGCTTAAAACTGCTCAATAATACACCATATCAAGCTTGGCATGATCTTAGATTGTAACGTTTTATATTAAATAAAGATGAAATACAATTGTTCTAAATATTGCATTTAATCTGGGGAATCATGCACATCAGGAAACATTGAATTAATTAAATTTAAGTAATTATCTGTATAAGTACACAAATACACTGTAGGTGGATTAAATGTTCTTTTGTAGGTACAATATTTGAAATTTTCAAGAGAATTCAATCTTACTTTTTTGTCAAAAATGGCGCAAATACAGTATAATTTCAATTGACATAAATAGAAAAAAAATAAAATTTGTACATATTAACAAACCCGATGCTGCTTAAAGATATTTTTAAATTGCTCATCTTGCCAACCTTTAAATGTTACTGTGTACCCCCTCTGAAATATGCTCTTCTCTGAATATCTGTAATTTTAGTCCCATCTGTAAAGTAGCGTACACCATGTTTAATGGATGGGAATTGCCTTCAGACGTGAAGGCACTTGCGAGCCTTCACGTCTGAGTAGGTTGTATAAGGGTTAAAAAAAAATTGACAAATTAATACAAGTCTAAAAAAGTAAAAGCCCCAGCAACATCTTTACTACTAAAGCCTTCATCAGGGTCCTCATAAAACACATTACAAGTATTTAAATAGGATATATAAAAAAAAAATAAATGAAAATGGCATAAACTTTTTGATTTTTTTTGTCCAGTGAAGAAAAATGTCTACACAATTGATGTATTTCCTTAAAATCAATCAAATCTAATCTTGTTTTCATTCTCCACACAGCACTGGGACTGCTCTGGTCAAGCTCAACAGTGACTTACTGTTCACTGCAGATGCAGGCATGTAATCCATTTTAATTCTCCTTGATCTTAGCTCAGCCTTCAACACAGTGGACCGCGATGTCTTAATCAGCTGTCTGGAAAAACTATGTTTGCAACGACGATGTGGCTCTGGATTTAATGTACGCCTGTCTGTCCAAGAGATCCTTTTTGTGCTTATTTCCTTTGTGGAGTTCCCCAGGGCTCTATCCTGGGTCCCCTTTTATTCACATGCTACACTTCTTTTATATAAATGTTATGAGGATGATACATACGGAAGAGGATTAGGGCCACTTTTTTGAATTCTGAGAAAAAACTCAATTCAGAGAAAAAAGTCAGAATTCTGAGATTAAAGTCAGAACTCACTTTTTTTCTCCTGTACATCCTGATAAAACAAGGTATCACCAATGTGAGTGGTATTATGTCTTTGCTGAAATTAAGATATCCAGAAAAGTATTGCAATTTAACGAAAAGCGCATAATGTAGGCATGTATTTTTACTGTGAGTGACTTTCTGATGCTCGGATGACTAAATTCATGCATTTACATTGATCCAAAGATTAGGTCATTCTTTTCATTTGCAGATCTAGAGAAGGTCATTCGTGCTTTTATCTCCTCCAGAAATTACAATTGTAATACACTATAGATACTTTTGTTTTTCAAGCACATGAAAAATCTAAAGACCCCAGCTTTAAACAAAAGACTATCAGTCCTTTAATATGTGAACGACATGTTTTACTGCTTGCTTTTTCAGCACCATCAGGCACCTGTTTACATCTGTGATCTGTTAACTCCCTATGAGCCTGAATGTTACTCGAGATACTTGACAATATCCTACTACATTTTGTAACTTTAACTTTTTTATTCCTTGTTTTACTGTGAAGCCCTTTGTAACTTTGTTTTAGAAAGGTGCTGTATAAATCGTTATTATTACAAAGGTTATATATTTTCAAATCAAGTTAGAAAATATTTTGCAAACAAGCAAATCAGCATAGACTCACCTTCTCTTACCTGTCCACGCTGCATGCATGAAACTGTGAGCAAATGTATCAGTGGTTCGTGTTTTATAGGGCAAATAAGTGGGCTTAATGAGGAAGGGGGTGACAGGTCAGTGGTTTTTAAGCGAGCAGGGCAGGAAATCTCAGTGGTTTGACAGTTTCATCCAAATGGTAATTTCTCACGCATGAGAGGGCTGTAGGTGAGAGCAGAACAAAGTACCATCCTAATAACTTTCTCAGCAGATAGAGGCACAAAGAAAAGAAATGCAATATAAGTAATAATAGAAAATGCATGGATTCACTGGAACCACTTGACTAAACTAGCTAACTGTATATAAAGTAGTGTAAACTAGCTAACTGTATATAAAGTAGTATAAACTAGCTAACTGTGTATAAAGTAGTATAAACTAGCTAACTGTGTATAAAGTAGTATAAACTAGCTAACTGTATATAAAGTAGTATAAACTAGCTCCACCTCCAGCAGCTACAACAGTAACATGCTGCTCTAAAACTGATGCTTCACTATTAATAATCTAATGATGTCATATATAATAATATATCACTACTTTTACTGTAATACTGCATACTACATCACTCATAATACTTATGTGCTTTTAGTAAAGGTGCAGTGTGTAGGATTTAGTGGCATCTAGCAGTGAAGTTGCAGACCAATTGAATACCCCTCTTCCTCCAAGCATGTAGACCACATGGTGGCTGCCAAACAGGCCCTCTCTAGAGGTAGTGTTTGGTGTCTGTTCTGAGCTACTGTAGAAAACATGGCAATGCAATAGGCGGGCTCCATGGAAGGTGAACCTGTATCTATGTGGCTATAAAGGGCTCATTCTAAATGCAATGAAAACACTATTCTTACATACTGACTATTATAGCCCATTTCTGCTAACTCCATTCAGTTCAATGACACTAAATTCAACATAATACACCTTCAATGCAGGATTCAATATTGCATTATTATTGCAGTGTGTAGGATTTAGTGTTATCTAGCAGTGAGGCTGCAGACCAATTGAATACCCCTCTTCTTCCAAGCATGTGAAGACAGCAGACAAACACACACAATCCAAACAACAAAACTGATAAATGCATGGGTTTGTATGGGCCATTAAAATATATGTAGCACTAAAGTGATAGAGGAGGAAGGAGAGGAACCACTGTAACTGACATAAAGCATATATGAAACATGATATGAAGTATGAAGGTTTTGCATGGAAACATAAAGCTTTATTGTTCAATTCTTCACTTCTCTCAAAGCGCCACAAGTCGAAATACGTGTTTGAAATACAAAAAACACACTAATACATTTTACAGATGTTTGTATAGAAACATTAAAATGCGAAAAAGAAATGCAAGTTTGTAAAAGGTGCATTGAATTGAAACAACTGCTAGAACTTTAAGATGATCTTGTGTATGTAATACTCAAAACACAAATCTCATTTTACCTTAAATTCAATAACACCTCAATATAGATTAAACTGAAATAAAAATTGACAACACACAAATAAAGCAAAGTGTCCTGATTTGGAGCCACTTTATCAACACTAGCAGGCCAAATACAAGTATTATAACATGTCATACTTTTTTCTCTCAGAAGTAAGACTCATTTTTGTCTGTGAACTTGTTCCATTCACAAACACGCCCATCTCTAACAGCATTTCCTTTGGAATAGGTTGGGCATGACGGGACACATACAGCTTCTGCAGACTTTGACTCATAGGCGAAGGTTTATAGTCCTTGCATAACTCTCCGCTCAGACTTGGAGCACATTTCACCTCCAATCTGTAAAACAGCTGACCGTGCTTTAGATAACAGAGATCCTCTTTCACCCCAGTAGACAGACCCTGCTCACATTTCCCCAAAAGGTCATCATCTTCCCAGTTGTCCTCATCCCACACTTCAAATCTCACTTTATTTTCTGCTGACAAATCCTGGCTGCCCAGGTCAATGATTGTGTTCCAGTTTGGGTTGTTGTTGTTTTTAATGACAGGAGTACGCTGCATCTGCCCATTGAAGAGCACTTTCACATAGCCGTCTGTGGCAGTTGTGTAGTCTCCCCAAAGACCAGCAGCGCTTCTTACAGTTATTATCACCCGTGCCATGCCCCTACGGGTCGGACAGCAGTCTGGGGTTACAGCAGGGTCATTGTGGCATTGGCAGACACAGGGATCCTTTGAGTCAGTCCTGATGCCAGCTTGACAGCGGTTACTGCAGTTCCTCAACAGACCTTTCTCCAGGATGTAATGTCTAATGGCTGATCGCAGGTTCTGCTGGGCAGAGGAGTTGACAGGCAGTAAGTCATGCAGCGAGTCCAGAGAATATGAGAAGATGTCTGGATTGAGTGGTAATGTGGTCAGCCATTCCTTGTAGGCTGATGGATTTTTTTCAGAAGAGAAAAGAAGGTCTGGCTCCGTAGTATGGCCGCCCGTTATTTGTGTGAACCTGTAGAGAAAGAATTTGTTATCACAACTGATAGCTGGGGAATACATCAACAGAAGAGAGGCCCATGGCTTTTGGATGTTTAATTGTAGTGCTTGAATTAATATTGCATTGCATGATTTTCACAGTCTACAGCATGTTTGGTTTGATCACAAATTTAATCTAGGACAATGACAGTTTGGCCCTTTTTTGTTGGAAACAATTAGAGTGTACTTATTGAAGCATAAAGTTAATCGAATGCCTCTGACAATCATTTCAGAAAAAGGTTCTGTACCTGTCGTTGAAGAGGCTGGAGAACGCTGACTTACTCTCTGTCTTCTCAATGTCTTTCTTGCAGTGTTTTGACTGAGTATTTATTGTAGCATGGAAGGTAGCAGACGCCTCCACTGCCAGGCACATGTCCACCTCATCCACACTGAGGCCCTGCAGGCTGGCCTGGCACTGCCTGATGCTGGTCACAGATCTAATACCTCCTCCCAATTTCACCTGGAAAGATATTGTAGTGTGTTGGGAGTAGGTGGACTGAGTTCCCAGCATGTTCTGAGACAATCTGTTTACAGAATTAAGTTAGGTAAATTGTGCTCCAAATCACCACAGATGTTATCTATTACACAGTGATTAGTGCTACTATTCTTCACACTAAACCTACAATGTTTATAGTAGTTTACTGTTTGCCATTATGAAAGAAGGCAGGTTGTCACCATGAGTGAAGTTATGGGCACAATTATCTACTGAGTGCAAGGGTGCTTGTGCAGTGTTGAAGGTGTATTTTGTTACTAATAAACAGGAGGCTCCCATGCTGTCTTACCCTGACCTATGGCAGCCATTTAATGTGAACACCAATGCCCATAACGTTGGGCTCTTCACTGTCCCAGGAAGGGGAGCATGGTGAGCAGGTCATCGCCTACTACAGTTGCTCCCTCAGCCATCCAGAGAGGAGCTACTGTGTTACCCACTGAGAGCTGCTGGCCATCATCCTAGGATTCAGCCATTTCCGGCCTTACATTTAAGGGGAGAGATTACTCCTGGCCATGCCTCCCTCACCTTGCTCCTTAACTTCCAGGAGCCAGAAGAGCATCTGGCACGGTGGCTTTGAAACACTACTGATTCGCCACCAGGCCGCACATCTCCATGCCAAAGTGTATGTCCTGTCCAACGCTGCAAGGAAAAAGAGGGCAGGGACTGCAAGAACATTGAGGACAGGGATGCAGTCACCCCAATGGTGGTGGCCCTGTGCCCTTCAGATAGCAGTGAATGCATCTCCCAGATCCCATCGCCAGCAGGAACTGATGATGGCAGCTTGGAAACCATGATCTACAAGCAGCTCCAACATGACCGGGGCCAAGACTCTGTCTTCTCCTGGGTCCAGGATTGGGCGGGGGTAGGCCAATGACCAGTGTAGGCAGCAGTATCTGCACTGAACCAAGGCCCTTTATGCACAGTGGCTCAGCCTCACCAGCCAGGACAACCTCCTCCATCTCCCCTGACAGGCCCCCAGGGACTATCATGCCATCTTTGAGTTATTGGTGCCCAATCAACTACACTCAAGGGTCCTCCAGTTTATCCATGGGTCAGGCCTCTTCAGGGTCCTGGTTCTGCTGGCCAGGGTGTTGCCAAGATAAAGAGCTCTGTGCTCGGAAGGGAAAGAGTGGGGCACATGGGCTGCTACAAAATCTGAATCTATTTCTCTGCCTCAGTTCATGTCCCTACAAAAACCTCAGCTTCCTACAATAGAGTTAAACACCCTCTGCACAAGTAGATTTGTTGCTTTCTAACATTTCACTGTTGCGTAAATGTTTTGCCTTCCTTTTGGTTTACCTTGGTGATGTAATGGGTCCCAAAGTCGTTTATCAGTTTGTAAAACTGTTCCTTGTTCTCAGGGCTGTAGACTTCGGGGAGCTGTTTCAATGCTTTTCTAAATTCTCTGTGCAACATGGGAGTCCTGGATACTCGATAGCTGTTTCCAGAGAGATACAAGACAAAAAAAGACAGACCACAATGAAACAAATATATGAAAGTATTTCATTCATGCATTGAAGTTCATTTATTTTGTTCATTGCATTTATTTTTGCAAAAAACATTAATTAAAGCTTCGATCTTACCTGTAGTACTCACAGGACATGCTTTGGGTTGTGAAACTGTACTTGTCATTCTTTGTTTTCGCCATTGAATATCCAGCCAGTTTAGAGTTACTGCCAGCCAGCATCAATGAACCGCCTTTATCACCCACATTAATATCTAGACCGACCTTCCAATCGTTTTCAACCGAAGATGTGCTGGAAGTGACTAGAGACTCACTGGATCGGTGAAGTGCAGTTGTCACTTCAGTGTTGCAGGACTGCTTTGACCTCCAGTCCACCACTGACAAGGGGAGCTTCTGCTTTTTGTTCTCCAGATAGGGGTTGGTACACAGGATGCATGTTTTGTCGTTTCGTTGCCAGTGATTCATGTCGAGCACGAAGGCCCCTTTACGTTCCATTTTCGTGATATCAAAGCCTTCCCCGGCCAAATTGGAACCTGGAGCAAATTCTGCTTCTAGGCACTCTTTGGGTTTCCCCTCTGTACATGACTGATAGGTACACTGAGGCAGGGACAGGATTAGGACAGCACAGACACAAAAATTCAACACAAACATGTTGAAGTTAAGTTGGGTGACAGATGCAAACCTGAAAAAAACATGAAGTTGAAAAAACATGAACAAGTTGCTTTTTGCACATTTGAAATAACTTAATACCACATTCAGTCACTTTAGTGATCTCTCTGACAACCTGTAATACAGTGTTGCACTTTAAATGAACCACCTAAAAGCAGTATTTTATACAGTTGTTCCTGATATTGTAGCTAACACATTTCCAAATGTTCAACATATCACTGTTTTCCTCTGAAAGGCCTACTCTGAATCTTTGTAATTTTTAGACCCATATCTCAAGCTCTGTCATTTATCAGAATGTATGCATGGAAAGATTGAAGACTCCTGTGTTTAAGTCTTGTGAGCATTTATGGCTGACTCAGGGAGGTTGTATAATAACTGAGTTAGTTGTGTAAGGATTTGAAATACTGTGCATTGGCAAAATGATATAGAATCCATAAAATGTGGGTTTAATTACATTGAACAATGGACTTTGGCAGTCAAGAGGTGTCTATGTTTGTCCGATTTTCAGGCACTTGCAGCAGTGACGTGCGGTGAGGTTCATGTCTGGTGAGGCACTGACTTCATCACAATCAGATTTACAATTTACAATTTACAATAATGTTGCTATGTAATCCTCCATACTGAAAAAAGGCCAGCCAAGAAGGAAAAAAAACGGATGACTTGCCGACTTGCTCACTGTAGTTGTAGCTTACTGTCACTTATTCTGCAGCTAATGAGTCGTAATAAGAATCACTGGGATCAGGAGCGCCCCCTGCCATGAGGCCAGAGAACTGCGTGCCTCACTTAGTGACTTTTTGCAGCCGTTTTATGCTGCTCAGCACATGAAACACGCTACAAACACTGTACATTATATCATCAGCTAAACTATGGAAATTTAGTTCATATAGTGAAAGTGTTTGAACATGTTAATAGCGACATACAGAGAGACAGATGTACAGCTGTACAGTCTCACTGCATAGCATGCCAGCGCAGTAAGCTGAGTCATTGCGCAATCCATGGTGAGGCTCGTCTCGCTGCTGCCTCACTGCGCGTCTCTTTTCAGTGTTTGATCAGTACATGTGAAAATTCAGCGATTTTGAATTAAAAATAATCTTGTCTTTTTCCATGATAACATTGTGAGGTGCCTCACCTGCCTCCCCTGACCGCACGTCACTGACTTGCAGTATATCTGAACTTTCAGAAAAGTTCGAATTTTGCAGTTGTACAACCACAACGGTTTTTACAAGTGGGGAACTGGTAACTACGGTAACTCTAAGATACCAACGTGAAAGTGGCATAAACTGCTTGTTTTCTAAGCCTTGCACAATCAGGCCCAAATGCTACTTGAGATACTCTGACAACGTCCTACTAAAGCCACTGTACCTTTTTTTATTGCTGTATGAATAGTTATCATTAAAAAGCCATCGAAGGTTACATATTTTCAAATCGAGTTAAAAAACAAGTTTAGAGCAAGCAAATCAGCATAGACTCACCTTCTTCTGCCTGTCCACGCTGCAAGTGTGAAACCGACTGTGAGAATTGACAGCAGTGGTTCATGTTTTATAAGACAAATAAAACTGAGCAGGACATAATAAGGGGGAGGTGAGAAGACAGTGGGTTTTGAGGGAGGCAGAAAATAGCAGTAGCTTGAAATAACAGTAGCTTGATAGTTTCATCCATGCAAAAGGTCATTTCTCTCACGTAAAATACAACACATTGTTAAAATGAAACCAGTGGTTTTCCACCTTTTTGTCTTTTGATGTCTTTACAAAAAGCAGTGCGTAGTCAGGCTCACATTTCAGATGTCTATGAGTTGTTAACAGCTCCACCAAATAGTGATTTTTTCCCTTTAAACTTCTCACATGGTTGAGGACCACTGGACTAAACTAGCTGTATATAAAGTAGTGTAAACTAGCTAACTGTATATAAAGTAGTGTAAACTAGCTAACTGTATATAAAGCAGTGTAAACTAGCTAACTGTACATAAAGTAGTATAAACTAGCTAACTGTATATAAAGTAGTGTAAACTAGCTAACTGTATATAAGTAGTGTAAACTAGCTAACTGTATATAAAGTAGTATAAACTAGCTAACTGTATATAAAGTAGTGTAAACTAGCTAACTGTATATAAAGTAGTATAAACTAGCTAACTGTATATAAGTAGTGTAAACTAGCTAACTGTATATAAAGTAGTATAAACTAGCTAACTGTATATAAAGTAGTGTAAACTAGCTAACTGTATATAAAGTAGTGTAAACTAGCTAACTATATATAAAGTAGTTAAACTAGCTAACTGTATATAAAGTAGTGTAAACTAGCTAACTGTATATAAAGTAGTGTAAACTAGCTAACTGTATATAAAGTAGTTAAACTAGCTAACTGTATATAAAGTAGTGTAAACTAGCTAACTGTATATAAAGTAGTGTAAACTAGCTAACTGTATATAAAGTAGTGTAAACTAGCTAACTGTATATAAAGTAGTATAAACTAGCTCCACCTCCAGCAGCTACAACAGTAACATGCTGCTCTAACACTGATGCTTCACTATTAATAATTTAATGATGTCATATATAATAATATATCAGTCAGAGGGACCAAACCACTACTTTTACTGTGATACTTTAGCTACATCAAGCTCATGATACTCAAGTGCTTTTACTGCAATGGAGCAGTGTGTGGGATTTGGTGGCAAATGACATTTGGAATAAATGAAACATGATAAATGTGAAGGCCTTGCATTGAAATATCAAGCTTTATTGAAATGCATAAAACACACACAATTTTTTTTTCATTTAAATGTATTCATATCTGGGAACTTGTACAAAACACATTCATCCCAAAACAGAAAAAAATGGCTGTGAACTAGATTTAGCTACCAGCGCATTTCCATCTGAAGTCCCAAAGGCAGGTAAAGGAAACAAAAAACACAGAGTAAAACCTAACATCACCACTACAAATAAGCCACGTTACTATTCATACCAACCCACACACACACACACACACACACACACACACACACACACACACACACACACACACACACACACACACACACACACACACACACACGTGTGTGTTTAATTCCTATTGTGTGTGTACACACACACAATAGGAATAAACACATAACAATATAGATATTAAAATGCACACTTACATATATCAAAGTTATAAAATCAGGTCATTACAATGTCATATTAATGATGTTTGTATAGAAACATTAAAATGCAAAAAAAGAAATGCAGGAATAAAAACAAGTGAGGCAAAAAATACGTTTGTGAAAGCTGCCTTGAATCAAAGTCACTGTTAAGCAACTGCAGGGATTTTAAGATGACCTTGTGTATCTAATATTCAAAGCATAAATCTAATTTTACTTTAAATGCATTAACGCCTCAATATAGATTAAACTGAAATAAAAATCGACCACACAAAATATAAAGCAAAGTGTCCTGAATTGGAGCCACTTTATCAATAGGCCAAATAAATGCTTTTGGCTCTCAGCAGTAAGACTGGTTTCAACGTGAGCTTGTTCCATTCACAAACACGCCCATCTTTAACAGCATCTCCTTTGGAATAGGTTGGGCATGACGGGACACGTACAGCTTCTTTAGACTTGGACTCATAGGTGAAGGTTTATAGTCAGTGCACAACTCTCCGCTCAGACTTGGAGCACATATCACCTCCACTTTGAAGAACAGCTGACCGTGCTTCAGATAACAGGAATTCTCTTTCACCCCACTAAACAGACTTTGGTCACAGTCTCCCAGTTTGTCATCGTCCCAGCCGCTGTCCTGATCCCACACTTCAAATTTCACTCTTTTTCCTGCTGACAAATCCCTGCTGCCCAGGTCGATGATGGTGTTCCAGTGTGGGTTGTTGTTGTTGTAAATGACAGAAGTTTGCTTCACCATCTGTCCGTTGAAGAACACTTTCAGATAGCTGTCTGTGGCAGTTGTGTGGTCTCCCCAAAGACCGGTGGCCCTTTGTACAGTTATGATGACACGTGCCATGCCCTTACGGGTCGGACAGCAGTCTGAGGTTACAGCAGGGTCATTATAGCATAGGCAGGCGCAGGGATCAGAGTTGCTTCTGACGCCGCCCTGACAGTGGTTGCTGCAGTTCTTCAGCAGACCCTTCTCCAGGATGTAATGCCTAATGGCTGATCGCAGGTTCTTCCAGGCAGGGGTGTTAACAGGCAGTAAGTCATGCAGAGAGTCCAGAGAATATGAGATGATGTCTGGATTGAGTGGTATTGTTTTCAGCCATTCCTTGTAGGCTGATGGATGTTTTTCAGAAGAGAAGAGAAGGTCTGGCTCCGTAGTATGGCCTCCCATTATTTGTGTGAACCTGTAGAGAAAGAAGTGATAGCGGGGAATACATCAACAGAAGAAGAACCCACGACTTTTGGATGTCTAACTCTACTCCATGAAGCCATTGCATGCAATATCACTGGAATTAGCATTACATGATTTTCACAGTCCACACCATGTTTGGTTTGATCACAAATATCGTCTAGGACATTTTGAAATTTTACATATTTCAGTTCTAGCATTAAAATCAATGACAGTTTGGCCCTTTGCATGTTGGAAATAGTTAGAGTGTACTATTCAAGCATAAAGTTAGGATAGGTTGTAGGTTAGTATAGGATGCATCTGACAAAATATATAAGAAAAAGGTTCTGTACCTGTCGCTGAAGACGCTGGAGAACGCTGACTTACTGTCTGTCTTCTCGATGTCCGTCTTGCAGCGTTTTGATTGAGGACTTACTGTACCTTTGAAGGTAGCAGACGCCTCAACTCCCAGGCACATCCCCACCTCATCCACACTGAGGCCCTGCAGGCTGGCCTGGCACTCTCTGATGCTGGTCACAGATTGAACACCTCCTCCCAATCTCACCTGGAAAGATATTGTAGCATGTTGGGGGGTAGAACAAAGTGATTAGTGAAACTGTTCTTCACACACTAACCCTACAGTATTTCTAGTAGTTTACAGTTTGCCAGTATGGGAGAGGGCAGGTTGCACCATTAGTGAAGTTATGGTGCACAGTTAGTTACTTTCCTCCAGTATGAGTACTCTGTGTTGAAGTTGTGTTTTGTTACCAATAAACAGTATATTCCTGTAGCCGTGCGCTGTGTTTGGCACGTGGGCTGCTAGAAAATCTGAATCTATTTCTCCGTCTCAGTTCATGTCACTACTAAAGAGTTAAACACCCACTGCACAAGTAAATGTATTGCTTTCTAACATTTCACTGTTGCGTAAATGTTTTGCCTTCCTTTTGGTTTACCTTGGTGATGTAATGGGTCCCAAAGTTGTTAATCAGTCTGTAAAACTGGTGCTTGTTCTCAGGGCTGTAGGTTTCGGGGAGCCTTTTCAGTGCTTTTCTAAATTCTCTGTGCAACTTGGGAGTGCTGGACACTCGATAGCTGTTTCCAGAGAGATACAAGACAAGAAAAGACAGACCACAATGAAACAAAACTATAAAAGTATTTCATTTATGCATTGAAGTTCATTCATTTTGTTCATTGCATTTATTTTGTAAAACAAACAAACAAAAAACAACATTAATTAAAGCTTCGATCTTACCTGTAGTACTCACAGGACATGCTTTGGGATGTGAAACTGTACTTGTCATTCTTTGATTTCTCAATGGAATAAGCAGCCAGTTTAGAGTCGCTGCCAGCCAACACCAAGGAGGCGTCTTTATTTCCTACCTTAAGATCTAGACCGACCTTCCAGTCGTTCATAACTGAAGATTCGCTGGAAGTGACTAGAGACTCACTGGATTTGTGAACTGCAGTTGCCACTTTCGCCTTGCAGAACTGCTTTGGCCTCCAGTCCACCACCGACAAGGGGAGCTTCTGCTTTTTGTTCTCCAGATAGGGGTTGTTACACAGGATGCATGTGTTGTCCTTTCGTCTCCACTGTCTCATGTCGAGCACGAAGGCCCCCTTCCGTTCCATTTTCGTGATATCGAAGCCTTCCCCGCCCAAATTGGAACCTGGAGCAAATCCTGCATCTTGGCACTGTTCAGGTGTCCCCTCTCTGCATGACTGATATGTACACTGAGGCAGGGACAGCATGAGGCCGACACAGACGCAAATATTCAACAGAAACATGTTGAAGTTAAGTAGGGTGACAGATGCAAACCTGAAAAAGTTGAAAAGACATGAACAAGTCTTGTGAGTATTCATGGCTGAGTCTGGGAGGTTGTATAATAACTGAGTTAGTTGTGTAAGGGTTTAATTAAATAGAATAATGGATATCTGAGCTTTCAGAAAAATCCCAATTTCGCAGTTGTACAACCAAAATGCTTTTTAGTGGGGAACTGGTAACTACGGTAACTCTAAAATACCAATGTGATAGTGGCACAAACTGCATTTTTTATCCAAGATTTTTAAAAGAAAAACAAACAATCTAATTTTGCGTTCACTCTCCACACATCACTGGGACTGATCTGGTCATTGTACCAATGATTTACTGCTCGCTGCCGATGAAGGCATGTAATCTGTTTTAATTCTCCTTGATCTCAGCTCAGCCTTCAACGCCGTGGACCACGATGTCTTCATCAATCAGCTGTCTGGAAAAACTAAATTCTCATTCATGATGTGGCTCTGGATTTATCTCTCATCTGTCTAATAGATCCTTCTCTGTTACCATTTGTTTCATGCTTTTGTGGAGTCCCCCAGGGCTCTATGCTGGCTCCTCTTTTATTCATATGCTACTTCAGAGGAATTAAGTATTTCATGAATTAATAAGTAATTGTACAATAAAAGGGGAATTATAAAAAGGGTCAAAACGTCATCGGGTGGGAATCCGTCCGGACGATGTGTTTCGGCAGGAATCCCAGACCCTCACCCGTGTTCACACCCAAGTCAGTGTGTGTGTAAAATAATGTTAATTTGTCAGAAGCACAAATTTAGCAGTTTTGGGATCTGGGCAGTAGGTTTACTTCATAAATTAAATATTTCTGCATTAATTTACGACTGTCTGGTAGACCTTTGCAGCGTTTCTAGAGGATGTCTAATGTTGGCGGCCCTCGTGTTAGTACAATCATATTCATGTCAAGCTGGCGATATCTGTACGTATCGAGCGCAGAGGCAGCGCTGTTTTTCTGTCCAGTAAAAACATGAAGCTTGACTTTACATTCAGACAAATATATGTGGCAGCTACAACTGTACGATTTCATCTGTGAGACCAAAGAGAATTCAAATCTCCCTCAGATGACCGGTTGATCATCTCAGAGTCTAACAGCTGAGATGCTAACAGCTTTACAGATGTCCGAAAATGTCGCAGCAGATTTGCAAACAGGCGTTATTTTGATAAACTGACCAGATTTTGGGAATCTACATAGTTGCTTTCTCACCTGAAAAAATATTAAATCTTAATAAAGTGAGTTATAAACGGTCCCGCTGTGAAAATCGCGACTGTTAAGTTTAGTTTGTCTCCGTTCTGATCTCAGCTACAGTGCAGTCTGAACAGCGTCCCTCCCACATCTGAATGTCAGGTGATAGCCAATCAGATAGCTTCTTACATCTCAGCTCATGGTCAATTTGCATTTGCACAGTTTTTACCATATAAGGCAATGATGAGGCGAAATGGAGAGGGTAAATGACTCAGCAAATCGATTAGCGAATAGAATAAGGAAAAGCAACAAGGAAATGGAAATACAAATAGAAAACGGAATTGCCCTTTTAAATGCCTGAGTTGTATTCTTAATTCAGTCATTAATTTCTTTTTTTAAAACTGCATTTTTCAATAATACCTTTATTTAATTGTATAATTACTTATTAATGAAACACGTTATTCCTCTTTCTGTGACCCTTGTGGTCCTCCATACACATCTGTACATCCCAATAAAACCCAGTACCACCAATGTTTGCTTTATTATGTCTTGCTTTGCTGATATTAAGAAGTGGATGTCCATAAATTTACTGCAGTTAAATAAAAAGTGCGTAACCTATGATTTTCCACTCTGAGTGGGTTTCTGATGCTCAGGTTACTAAATGATGACGATTAGGCCATTCCTTTCATTTGCACATCTAGACATTACAATTGCAATTCAGGGTGCGCAGGTGGTCGAGGTTTTAGAGCGCATGCCATATACACAGCCAACCCCGGTTCGAATCCCGGCCAGAGGTCCTTTACAGCGTGTCACACCCCCGTCTCTTTCCCGTGTTTCCTGTCTATCTACTGTTGAATAAAGGCATCTACGCCAAACAAAATGCAATGCACTTTAGACTAGCATCTTAAAAACGAGCTTTAAACTCTATGAGTCTTTTGATATGTGAACAAAGATTTTAATGCTTCTTTTTTTAAGCCTTGCACAATCAGGAACCTGCTTACATCTGTGATCTGCTAACTCCCTATGAGCCCAAAGTTACTTGAGATACTCTGAAAATGTCCTACTACATTTTAGATTAAATTTTTTTTTTTGTATTCCTTGTTTTACTGTGAACCTTTTTACTGCTGTATAAATAATTATCATAAACAATGGCATCAAAGGTTACATATTTTCAAATCAAGTCAATAACAGTTTTTTAAAACAAGCAAATCAGCATCGACTCACCTTCTTCTGCCTGTCCACGCTGCATGCGTGAAACCGACTGTGAGAATTGACAGCAGTGGTTCATCTTTTATAAGACGAATAAAACCGAGCAGGACAAAATAAGGAGGGGGTGAGAAGACAGTGGGTTTTGAGGGAGGCAGAAAATAGCAGTAGCTTGATAGTTTCATCCGTGCAAACGGTCATTTCTCTCAAGTGAACGAGCTATGACCAGATGAGAGCAGGACGATGTAAAACCCAATCAATTAGCCATGCCTGACTGTACATGGCATACATATATGACATATAACGTTATGTATTTATTGTTACTAAACAAATTAATTTCAAAATACAATAATTAACATTGAAAACAGAAAATGCATGGATTCAAACGTTAAAAATATTATATTAGCATTAAGAAATGTATAACGTAGCAGAGCAAGAGGAACAGTGGTGGAAAGTAATTAAGTACATTTACTCAAGTACTGTGGTTAAGTAGAGTTTTGAGGTACTTTTGTACTTTACTTGAGTATTTCCATTTGATGCTACTTTATATTTCCACTCTGCGTCATCTCAGAGGGAAATATTGTACTTTCTGCTCCACTACATTTATTTGACAGCTTTAGTTACTTTTCAGATGAAGATTTGACACAATGGAAAATATAACAAGCTTTTAAAATACAACACATTGTTAAAGATGAACCAGTGGTTTCCAACCTTTTTGTCTTTTGACGTCTTTACTAAAAGCAGTGTGTAGTCGGCTCACATTTCAGATGTCTATGAGTTGTTAACAGCTCCACCAAATAGTGATTTTTCCCTCTAAACTTCTCACATGGTTTCATTTCAATAAATGTTCAAATGATCCAATATCTCACTATTCTTCTCTTTG
This sequence comes from Scomber japonicus, assembly GCF_027409825.1. Lineage (NCBI taxonomy): Eukaryota > Metazoa > Chordata > Actinopteri > Scombriformes > Scombridae > Scomber > Scomber japonicus. The sequence goes on from NC_070595.1 coordinate 24,676,952, forward strand.
TTTTTTCTTCTTTCCTCTCAGATGTATCTGGTGATCTTATGGAGCGACCCCAACAGCTGCACTGGACCCACTGGAATAAACTAAACATGGCGGGCTCGGGGAAGGTTACTCTGCATCCTTACATACAACGAGTGAGTGAACCGGCGACGAAATCTTGCGCCGAACTGTCCTGATATGCAGCGTGACGATTTTATTGCGAGTATATTCCAAACCAATCAAATTATTGAGGTGGCTAGCTAGCTTGTCAACAGGAAGCAGCGTGTACATTTTCAACCGATAAGAAGTGTTTAGGGGCGGGAAACGGCCGCGAAATTTCGTCCAGATAGAGACAGAGCGAGCGATTTTTTTGAGGGGTGAGCGTCATCGCTGGACAGGGCGATGTCGCTCGCAGCATGTCAGGAACGACTGATTGAGAACTCATGCATTTAATCACTTTTTCTCGCATCGCTGTATGTCAGGACGCGGTGTTATTCATATATTTATTTTCATGAGATTAGACACTAATTAACACATACTGAGTATTATATTCCATTTTTTGACAACTCCGTTCAGCTAGATATCACTAAATTCTACATACTGCAGCTTTAATGCAGGAACATTTTCAAGCAGGACTTTTACATTGCTGCATTTGTACTTTTACTTTACTCTTCACTCTTTCCACCACTGGAGGAGAACTATTTAAAAACGTAAACATGTATAATATGAAGGCATTTCCTGTTTAACGTACATGTAATGTGTGCGTCTGTAATCTAAACATCTTCTATTATTTCTTTTTGACATCTAAACCACATCTGTACAACATGTGACATGTGAGCCTGTCTGGAGAGAAAGGAGGTTTGTCTTTGTCACAGTTTCACAGAAGTGGGGTTGTAGGCGGCTTCATGTTATATGGTCAGAGAGGGGTGAGAGGTGGAGGTGGTGTGATTCATCCTCAACAGCCCTCTCCCATTAGAGGATTACACTGCGTCACCTGCTGCCTTAAGGTGCTCCTCGGAAACTTCAGTTTTCTGAGCTCCTGCTGTCTTTATTAACATCTGCCTCAGAATCCTTGTTTTTTGTGCAGTAATAAAAGCTATTTTGTTGAAATCAAATATACTAAGCATGAATTTGAGCATTGCATTTACATCGTCATTCATCTGGATTCATAGATCTGCAGGTTTTTAGACTACAGAATATTATTATCACACAATAAATGTGATTACAGAATCTTTTGATGGATTGGCAGCAGGCCTTTGATGTTCTCCAGTACTTCACATGTGAGTTTTGCAGTGTGTGAATAATAATTAAAATATACAGCGGGTAGGCATCCAACTGTGAGCCCCACGACAGCACCTTATTCATGAGGATGGTAATTCTTGTCAGCTTTTGCTTTTTTTTTAACACAGTGGTTAAATGACCTTCACTTACAACAGCACATCAGAGGCCAACTTCAAGTTTAAGTTCTTCATCATGAAAATCTCCTATATTTTATAATTCAACATAATTAGCCAACATAATAAATAGTATTTGTTTTAATGGGATAATTATACTTTTCAGAAAATTCAACACAGGTGTTTTGTTGCATTCATGGAAGGTTGACCTCATTTATTTATATTACTACACAAAGAAACTCACCTTGTGTTGCTGTAATTAAATCTGTTATTAGTAGTAATTTACAACTGTTATCTCTTGTTTCCTGTTTGCATCATTCATGTGAGCAAAGGTGACAATTGCAATATTTCCGGCTGCTTTGAAGGCAGCTGTAGGTCAGTCCTGGAATTTTACTCTCAGTCCGTCAGAGCAGGACAGGAAGTTAAGAGAGTCTGCCTTCAAACTAAAAGCGGATCAGAAAAAATAAAAGTCAGTGTGGGCAGCTACAAGTCGAGTGTGTCTCTGCTGGTTTGTGTGAGTTCATTAAGTGCAAATTAGACCACGGACCCCCATTTGATGAGATTTTAGATGTTTTATTACAGAAAGTGTATGAAGTCCATCACTAAAACAGTCATACATTCAATCATTGTGTAAATCCCTCCCATCTTTTGACCTCCCCCCCCCCCTCTAACTAACACAGTTGCTGCATTATGTAGTAGTGAGTCTTCTAGAGCGGCCTTGTGCTCGGCTTTACAGTCTTAATTCACATTGTTCTCACATGACGCACACTTGTGTTTAAACAAATTACCATGAAGGAATCAGAGCAGGAGGACTTGTTGACAGTGAACACACACACACTGTGCACAGAAGGTGGAGTCGGTATAGGAGGAAGCAAATAAGCAAATATTTGTCTGTGTATTTGTGTTTACCGTCGTTAGCTAAACTCAACTGAACAGTGAGCATGTATAGTCTCGCTGATCTTAACTGCCTGCTTCAATACCTGTGTGAACATTTTAAATGATAATATACTTGCTGCTACCACTGCAATCTGCTACTATATACTACATAATACATATAAACTGGGATGACGGGCCTACTGCTGACATTTGAGAAACTAACAGGAAGTTTTTATATTATTATTGTCTTTGGGTCGTCCTCCCGGGTCAAATTGACCCCGTCTGTTTTGACTGTTCCTTCTTTCTTCCCTTCCTTCTGTCCTTCCTTCCTTCCTTCCTTCCTCCTTCCTTCCTTCCTCCCTTTCCTTCCCTCCCTCCTTCCTTTCTTCCTTCCTTTTTCCTTCCTTCCTCCCTTTCCTTCCTTCCCTCCCTCCTTCCTTCCCTCCCTCCTACCTTCCTTCCTCCCTTCCTTCCTTCTGTCCTTCTTTCCTCCCTCCCTCCTTCCTTTCTTCCTACCTTCCTTTCCTCCCTCCTTCTCTCTTTCCTTCCTTCCCTCCTTTCCTTCCTTCTTCCTCCTTTCCTTCCTCCTTTCCTCCCTTCCTAACTTCCTTCCTTGACTCCAGGACAACAGGAGGGTTAATTAATTGACTAATCATATGATATGAGCACAAGGTGATACCATATTATGATATAGAGTCCAAAAATACCCAAAATATTCATTTTACTATCATGCACGACTAGGAAATGCAGGAAATTGTCACATTTTATAACCTGAATTAATGAAAGTTTTTTTTATTTGTGCTGGAAAAACGTCTTAAATGATTAATGCATTACCAAGATAGTTGCCAATTAGCTTCAACTAATCAGTTTCTAATGATTGAATATCTAGCTGACATGTGCTGTGTCTCAAAATGCAAAACTATGTTGAACATCACAGCATTATACAAACCAACGTGATACTGGTGTCACATATAAGCCTTCAGTAGGTTCATTGGATTAATTTAGTGGTCAGTAATGATTTGGTAGTCTAATATTCATGCTGCAAACTGTGCAAACTGTGCGTGAGAAAGACAGTCTGCTAAAGTTTGGTAGAAATCTAAATTTAGAGCATGCTGTCAGATGATAAAAACCACATTGTGGTGCTTTACGTGAGCAGAAACAGGAAGGTTTACTGCTCGGAAAAGAGAAAAGATTGTTTGCTTTGTGATTTAAGTGAAACCGAAGACAAAAAAACCCTCAATTGTACGTTTTATTGCTCATAAAGATGGTTTTAACCCCAACCTGACATTGTTTAGTGAAATGTCATCAAGGCCGTAAAGTGAGTCAAAAGCAAACAGTGAAAATTTTAAAATCAATTCATCTCAGATAACCGATGCAACGAGGCGAGAATCTGGGGAAATGTGCTTGTAAGAATCCCCAGCTTCTGCATTTAGTGAGAAATGGAGGCTATTGATTGATTGATTGATTTTTGGGGCAGCCCGGCATAAATAATGAGTTATGGTAATCTAGCTGACTGGAGACAAAAGCATGAATGAGAGATTATGTATCGTTCAGGAAAATCAGAATGAGAGACCCCCCCCCCCCCCCCCCCCCCAGAACCAGGACCACCCCAGTCACCCCCATCTCCATATGTCATTCAAATTCATACTGTCTGTCCTGCACTGTGTAGATGTAGATAGATTTTATTTTTTTAAATAGTCAAATCATACATAAACATCTGCTTTATGCACATACATCATTTATTTACCCTCAAATTTAACTTTATATCAACTTTGGTATTTATTTCTATTCATATTCTGTTTTTTTGCAAACATCATGTCAATATGCATGCACACAGTTGTTTTTTGCACACATTTCTATATTGCATCAATATGCATGTACAGTCTTTATATTCCTATTTATATTCTGCTGTTTTGCACACATGTTTATATCATGACGTTAGCATGGCTACAGTCTTTATACTTCTATTTGTATTTTGCTTTTTTGCACACTCATGGTCTTTTATCATGTCAATATGCATGCACACAGTTGTTTTTTGCACATTTACACATATTTCTATTTATATGCTGCTGTCTTGCAAACATATTTATATCATAACATTAGCGTTTTTGCACATTCATGGTCTTTTATCATGTCAATATGCACGCACACGGACTGTAAACTTACCCTATTTATATATATTTTTGCTCACACACAGCTGAAATCATGACAATATGCATGCACAGTCTTTACACATCTATTTATATTTTTGCATTATTGCACATTCATAGTCTTTCATGCATGCAGAGCCTTTATATTTGTATTTACAGTTAACAGCCTCCTCATTAGGTATCCTAATATTTTGCCCTTCTCATGTATGTTAATGGAGTGGACAAAATATTAGGAACACCAGTCAATATAATGCACCCTAATACACCACCATCACCCACTATAACCTCAATAATAAACATAATTATCACCTTTCTGATGTATAAACTTCATAAATGTAGAATTTAAAGCAGAGCTGGATTGAATCAGATTGCACAGGTGACCCTTATGAAGAGGCCAGTGAGTGTGTTTTCTGTCTTTCTGCATGCACAGTGTTTATACTTCTATTTATATTCTGCTTTTGTATCCTGTCAGTATGCATGCACACAGTCCGGCCCCATTACACAGTAGTGCTGCCAGTGATTTTGGGCCTCATCCCATGAAAAGACATCACATTGGGCCCCACCACACACACACAGGCCACGCCAAACATGCACAATTGCTGTAACCACACCTTGTGCTTGTGCAGGCTTGCAACTCTATTGTAATCATTTTTGCAACCCTGATTGCATATTATGAAGCTGTTAAGACACTATGCTCATGTAGTGCTCCTCCTTACTCGCAATCCACTGCTAGGAAGAGGGGGTGGGGGGTGGGGGGTGTTTGGGCAATACAGAGGCGTTGGATGGTTAATTGTTACCATCAATCCATCCATCCATTATCTGCCACTTATCCGAGGCCGAGTCCCAGTGGCATTAGGTTAAGCAATGGAACCCAGACATCCATATCGCTTTGGCTGGTTAATTGCTGCCAGAAATAACAGAAATAAAGCGTTAGTTTAATGAGTATATTATAAATAAAATATTCTATTAATGTCTAATAATGATGACAGGTAAAAAAGAACAACAATATTTTCAAGGCCCCCTGAATTGTCCTATCCCTGCCACTATGCAGAAATGTTAAATAACCACATTTATCTTTTCTTACATTGTTATATTTATGTTTATTTTTCACGTTGAATCCTTTTTCTGATAACATCTGAACTACATTAAATTCCTTGTATTTGCTACTTGACCACTAAAACAACATCATATGAACAAATATTCAAAAAACTTATTAAAAATTATGATAAATAAAAAGGTAGAGCAATAGCATTGTATTGGTCATATTGTGGTATGGGTGTATGCATATGTATGTGTGTGTATATGTATAGGTATGTATGTATATAGGTGTGTATATAAGTGTATGTACAGGTATACATATCTTCTTTTTTTACTTTATTATGTTTTAATGTTATATTTTGGTATGCTTTGTGCACTTTCATGCTTATGTTTGGACCCTGATCCTAATAAAACTAAACCAAACCAAATGTGATTTTACTTTAATAGATGCAGGTTTTATTTCGAAAGCATTGACCGGATGTGTCGTCACGTGTATTACATGCAGCTTGACACCGAGGTAAAGGCGATGCAGGGGACCTAAAGGCCGCCAGGGAAAGAAATACCGCGAGCCGGGGATAATGGTGAACAATAAATGGATAAAAGCGAAGTTGAAGAAAGTAAATAATCGCTCTGCGGATCGGACCGCATGTGTTTGGAGTCAACCGGCTCCGATATCCTCATCTCCGGCGAACAGAGGACGCCTCGCTTAGCCCGCAGTCCTTCCCCAAAAACCGCCGCTCCAAAATCACGGAGCTCATCTGCTGCTTTTTTTTTAATAGCGTTACGAAAGCCTGCAAGCAGACCTGACCCGACCGTGCGCGCGTGTGTGTGTATGCGTGCTTGTGCTTGTGCGTGTGCATGCATGTATGTAAACGTGTGTGTGTGTGTGTGTATAGATACGTGAGTGAGTGTGTCTATGTGTGTGTGTTTCCCGTTTTTTTTCTATCTATTTGACCGCTAAGGATCCCAGCAGCAGCAGCAGCAGCAGCAGCTATATAGCATCCTCCGGTGCTGGATGGTACGGAGGCTGCCGCTCAGCATCATCCCTGCAGCCCGGGACACGTACGAGCCTGCTGCCCCGTGCAATGCAATAACCAACGAGGAAGCAGCTCCTTCTTCTTCTTCTTCTTCTTCTTCTTCTTCTTCAACATCAACATGACGAGCAACATTTTGTCTGCAAGCCTCTCATGGGGTCCAGGTGCAACCACCACCAACACCACCACCATCACCACCACCAACACCACCAACACACTGACATCAGCCTAGATGCCACATGTAATGATAATCCCGAGTTTGCAGCAGCAGCAGCATGTCCGTGGCTGGCCGAGTCTGCCTGCAGCCCTGCGGATGACACCGACACCGGCACCGGAGCTTCACAGCGAAGAAGAGGAGGAGCACCGGCTTGTGCTGAGAGACTTCACCTGCTCAGCACAATTGCACAACATTTAAAACAAGGAAACTCTAAATACACACCAACACCAATGGTATCCCACAAGGTTTTAGTCGCAATAATCTTATTAAACGTGTATATAGGCGTCCAGTCTATTTTTTACTTATTTGGCGGCGTCCTTTTAACAGTTTTGTTTGCTATGGCATTTTTAAATGGACCCAGGCTGCTGGACTGGGCGAACTCACCTCCACATCTTCAGTTTAACAAATACGTCTTAACGGGATATCGGCCAATCTCCTCCGTGCAAGACTGCATCAGGAGCCTGTTTTACCTGCACAATGAACTTGGGAACATATACACTCACGGTGAGTGAATGATATATAGTGTGTGAGCAGGTGAGGTGATATGTGTCTCTCTTTGTGTGTGTGTGTGTGTGTGTGTGGCTTTTAGAGTTATGAGCCCACACACACACACACAGGTGCAAGATGTTGTAGGTCATAAAGCCACACACACTACACAGACACACACAAATCTTTAATTTCTGACCCACATATGCTACATACAATCACACAACCTCTGTGTTATATAGGCTTGTGTGTGATTTTTAGAGTTATGAGCTCACACACAAGTGCTATACTGTAGGAGTGGTTGTTAACTGTTTAAAAAGAAGAAGTCATGAAGCCACACACACACACACACACATAAATCTTTCATATCTGACCCACATACGTTAGATAAAATCACACATATGTATCAGTGCAAGTTGTTTTAATTAAGAAAAAGTGTCATAAATCAAAGTTATAAAAACACACAGCAAACAGGAAACATTAATAACTCAACTATTTGAAAGTCATAGCAATGTGAAATACCCCCTTTATTAACAGTCTTTGATCTTTATTGGTGCTATATAACATAACAGAGTGATGTAAGGTAAGATGAGGAAGTGAGACAGTCTACTTTATTGGTTTTGAGGAGGCTTCAGGGGGGAATATGATTTTAATTTCAGTTGTTATTTCATTGACTAAAAGTTTCCCCAGTGAGAGAATCTATAATGAGTACTGTCGCTCTGTTCACTGTTAGTCTGCCAGTCTACAGTAAAGACAGGCATGGAATAACTACAGCTTATATTTGAGACTCTATTAGACTACTTCCTGTTAGATATGGGTCTGTAGCCTGACGTGAGATAATTTGGGGTTCATTGACACCTCAAAAAGGTTGAGAACAACTGGTTTGCTTTAAACTGGGAGGCTGAGTTTAACAAGCTGAGGCAGTGTCACTTTTAAAAGTTGCCTCAGTTTCACTTTTTTCTTTACACTATACACTATATATTTATATCTAGAGCTTAAAATCCTCAATTATTAGGCCTGCAATTAACTTTTAATGTAATTTATTCATGTGTTGATTGTTTCCGCCCATTAATAAATTAGTTGTTTGGTTCATAAAACGTCAGAAAGTGGTGAAAAATGTTGATAACTGCTTTTTAAAGACAAAAGTGATGACCTCACATGTCTTAGATATTCAGTTTACTGTCACAGAGGACTAAAGAAACGCAAATATTCACATTTGAGCAGCTGGAATCAGAGAATCTGGACTTTTTTGTCTTAATAAATGACTCAAAATCATTATTATTAAAATAGCTGGCTAGTAATAGTAATCATTTAAGTCATTTTTTAAACTTTGAGCTTTAACTTCCAGCTTCACAGTTGTTAGGATGTGTTTGATAATAAATTACATTAAATATCTCGATCACAACGGAGCTTTAAGAAGCATTGACGGACTTTATTCATAATTTTCTGACATTTAATCGACCAAAGTGATTAGAGCTGCAGCAATTAGTCGAATTGATAGATAATTATTAATCAACACCTATTTTGTTAATCAGTTAATTGGTTCAGCAAAAAATGTCCAACACTCAAATGTGAATATCTTTAGGTTTCGACTTTTGACGGACAGATTGATGGATTGTCATGGAAAATAATCGTTAAAATTGACTCATGAATTGTAACTATTAATATGATGGTATTAATAGTAACAGTCATTATAATTAATTTTAGTCTTTAGGTCACATTTACAAGAACTACCAAGATAACTTTAAAACTAAGTGTTAAAAACCACAAAGTTGGACGTGAAACTTTTCCACCGAACTTCACCAAATGACGTGACAGAGCGGCTGCAACCAAAATAAAGTTATAAGCCACCGGTTCTTTTAATAGGTTTTGGAGAATGGGTGGGGGGTGCGGAGGGAGGGGGGGGGGGAATCCAAAATCCAAAATTCATTGCAGTAATGTGTTAATCTGTGCATCAGGGGTGAGACTGATGTGTCAGTCCGTTAGCAGCAGCTCCGCTTGATGTTGCTCTGCTATGATTTGACTGACAGTAGTATGACATCATGACATCACAGCAACACTTCACGCTCATCATCACCGTAGAAACTCGGGGGGCTGTGGAGAAGCCGACACCACCACGTCATATCCGCGCGTTCAATCTAACGACTTCCACACAGAGTGAAGGTCAACGCTTCCACTGCCAGAGCTCACTGTAAACTGCAGCAGTCATCAGGAAAGTCTTTACTACACTCGACGAGGCAGACCCTGGAGGAGCTGCAGCCATTAGTCCATACACTCATCAGTTTGAGCTGCAACTGTTCAAATAATCAAGTATTAGTTTTAATTATTAAGCTTATTATATTTTACCTCGAAAGATCATGAATCGTGAAGTTAAAATCAGTTTTAGGGAGGTCTGAGTTAAGGCCATTGAACAGCTGTAGAGGCGTTTAACCCTCCTGTCGTCCTCCCGGGTCAAATTAACCCCGTCTCTTTTGACTGTTCCTTCTTTGCTCCCCTCTTTCTTTGCTCCCTCCTCCTTCCATCCTTCCTTGCTTGCTTCCTTCCTTCCCTCCCTCCCTACTCTTTTCCTTTCTTCCTTCCTTTCCTTCCTTCCTTCCTACTTTCCTCCTTCCTTCCTTCCTTCCTCCCTTGCTTCTCTCCTAAATTCCTTCCTCTTTTCGTCCTTACTCCATTCCTTCCTTCCTTCCTTCCTTCCTCCCTTGCTTCCTTCCTTCCTCTTTCCTTTCTTCCTCCCTCCCTACTCCTTTACTTTCTTCCTTCCTCCTTTCCTTCCTCCTATCCTTCCTCCCTTTCTTCTCTCCTAAATTCCATCCTCTTTTCGTCCTTACACCTTTCCTTCCTCCCTCCCTCCTTCCTTCCTTCCTTCCTTCCTTCCTCTTTTCTCCCTCCTTCCTCCTTTCCTTCCCTCCTCCTTTCCTTCCTCCTCCTGTCCTTCCTTGAGGACAACAGGAGGTTTAAAGAATCTAATTTTAAGGCCTTTTGCAGATTTTGAGCAAATATGCCATAAAGTTGCTTCGTTTAGCGCTTCAGATGTGATGATTTCAGGTCTTTCTTTGTCGTATGTGATGGTAAACTTTAGTACTTGACCTCGATTGGCTCGATAGGTCGATAGTTACCAACTATTAAATAAACCACCAGCTGTTTCCATCAGCTATTAATCATTTTGAGTCATTTTGTTTAAGAGAAAAAGTCAAAATGATCTGATTCCTGCTTCTCAAATATGAATATTTTTAGGTTTCTTTAGTCCTCTGTCATAGCAAACTAATTATCTTCAGGTTGTGGATGAAACAAGACATTTTGGGAAACAGTGATTGACATTTTTTACTATTTTCTGACATTTTATGAGATAAAAAACGAATCGATTAATCAGGAAAATAGTCAACAGATTGATAAAGTTGACTCTGGGAAGTTAAAACAGATATTTTCTTCCACTTAATACTCAAAACTATTAATTAATTAACTGAGAAAATAATCTGCAGATGAATTTATAATGAAATCAGTTGCAGCCTAAATCTCAGTACCTATATAAATAAGGCAGCAAATGTTTAATCCAGTAAGTCTAGTTTTCATAATTTAAGAGGAACAGCTGCTTCAGGTTTATTTTATCATGTCATAACATTTTCAGATAAGTTACACGAGCCGGTTAGTTTGCCTGCAGCTCACCGGCTTCATGCTGCAGGCCTTTAGAGGATGTCCTCTCCGCTGTGTCCATCCCTGAGTGCAGCCGGTTCGCTGTAGGAGAGGGGGGGGTGGAGAGGGGGGGGGGAGATAACACACTGAAAATAGATGTAGACCGGCATTGCCTGTATCACCCTGGCCGCCGTGACATTGGGAAAGGTGGAGTGAGCAGAAAAAAAAGCAGAGGAAGGTTAGGCGTGATATGTGAGTGGTAGGGTGATAAATGTTTGTAACAACTTCTACGCGGATCAGATTCAAGGTTTAAAAATCTGCTCACATAGCGGTCAATGAATCCCCCCCCCCCCCCCTTGCCAAAGACGGAAACTTCAGTTGCAGCTGCGCAGCCATTAGCAGAGCAGCCCCTCACTGCATCAGGAGATAAGCCTCGTCTTTCTCTCAGAGGGTAACACTGATAAAACTTAGTGCCAGTCATGTAAGCCCCCCCCCCTCCTCCTCCTTCCTCCTCTCCGCTCCACATTATTCCTGCTGGTGTCTGCACACACTCAGCAGAGTTGGAAGCCGTTCACAGCTACGAGCTCTTGTACAGCTTTTGGGGGGGGGGGGGGGGGGGCTCGGGAAGTCCTGAGTTGAGATAATCCATCACAGTAAACATGACACCTTAATTTGGTTTTGTCAAAGTTTCTGTTCTGCTTCAGCTGATGGTTTTCATACCAGCGTACAGGATCAGTGTCTGTTTGTCTCTGCAGAGGAAATCATCAATAAGAGATGTAAATTTATACGTTTTATTGCCAAAAATATGTAATTACATGCAGAGTACTTTGCTAAATGATTGCACATAATATTTGTTTAGTAAGAGTGGTGAAAGTTATGAAGTACAATTGGTTGAGTACAGTTTTAAAGTTGTTGTACTTGAGTGTTATCCACTACACTTATTTGACAGCTTTAGTTACTTTTCAGATGAAGATTTGACACAATGGATAATATAACAAGCTTTTAAAATACAACACATTGTTAAAGATGAAACCAAAAAGCAGTGTGTAGTCAGCTCACATTTCAGATGTCTATGAGTTGTTAACAGCTCCACCAATAGTGATTTTTCCCTCTAAACTTCTCACATGGTTTCATTTCAATAAATTTCAAATGCTCCAATATTTCAGCAAAAATCAAAGATTAGAGAAAAAGTCCCAAAACTGAAAACACATTTGTGTATCAGAACTTTGTTTTTTCTTCTTTCCCCTCCATTAATCATCTCACCAGCCCTCACATGTATCTGCTGACCCTTTGGAGGGGCCCCACCCCTAGGTTGGGAACCACTGGACTAAACTAGCTAACTGTATATAAAGTAGTGTAAACTAGCTAACTGTATATAAAGTAGTATAAACTAGCTAACTGTATATAAAGTAGTATAAACTAGCTAACTGTACATAAAGTAGTGTAAACTAGCTAACTGTATATAAAGTAGTATAAACTAGCTAACTGTACATAAAGTAGTGTAAACTAGCTAACTGTATATAAAGTAGTATAAACTAGCTAACTGTATATAAAGTAGTATAAACTAGCTCCACCTCCAGCAGCTACAACAGTAACATGCTGCTCTAACACTGATGCTTCACTATTAATAATCTAATGATGTCATATATAATAATATATCACTACTTTTACTGTAATACTGCATACTACATCAGGCTCATAATACTTATGTTTAAACAGCTGTGTTGGTTGTTGGTGCTTTTACTTGAGGAAGGATCTGAATACTTGTTCCACTCCTTAATGATTCAGTGTGACAGATGTTCACACTTGTTGAAATCCTTGAGCAACACATGAGCTTTATCTTAAATTACAGCTGTTAAACGCCTTCTCTAATCACCTATTCTCTCTCTCTCTCTCTCTCTCTCTCTCTCTCTCCTCTCTCTCTCTCCTCTCTCCTCTCCTCTCTCCTCTCTCTCTCTCTCTCTCTCTCTCTCTCCCTCCTCTCTCTCTCTCTCTCTCTCTCTCTCTCTCTCTCCTCTCCCTCTCTCTCTCCAGGCATCCCTTTGGTTTGCTTCCTGGTGCTGCTGCCTCTCAACATCCCCTGGTCTCAGATCAGCGTCACGTGGTTGGGCGTGGTCCACTTCCTGGCATGCCTGTCGCCCCAGCTGGGCTCCGTGCTGTATCACCTCTTCATGAACCACGAGGGAGGGGAGCCCGTTTACCACACCCTTCTCAAACTTGACGTGTGTGGAATCTGCATGATCAACACGCTGGGTGAGTCCTCCGCCTTTTATCTTTGTGGATTGTTTTGCCGCCCGTCGCTCTTATTGCTGCTCTGTTTACTTTGTGGGAGGAATTTTTCTTCATCGATTGCCAATGATTTATCATGGGAGTGTTTCACTTGGAGGTGTACCAGTATTGATTTGTCAGAACAGAAATTGACTACGGAGTACTTTGTGGAGTCAATTGACCAATGCTCCAACCTCTAAAATGAATATTGATCTGCCCATTGCCCACTGCACACTCATATTAACATATTATAAGAAAAAATGACAGGTGCATTATTTTCCATTTATTTACTGATCTCAAACAACCCAAACAGGCCAGCATGCTTTACATATTATACTCATAAAACACAGAAATAGACAGAGATAATTAATAATATGATATGAGGTGTGATGCATGATTTTGGTAACTGCTGTCTTAAGGTAAAGCATCAGTTTGGGGGTTTTAATGCAGAACTTCATTGTAAAAATTCAGATTTTTAGCATTTTTCTCTTCACTTTATGTTCTTTAAATGTGTTTTTGTTTATGTCAGTCAGTGAAGGCATCATGTTTGTGTTTTACTATGTATTTACTTTAATTAGTTTCATATGTATGTGTATGTAAGATTTTATCATACTGACCACTTCCAGCTTTGATGAGCAATCAAGTCAAATATAGTGTGATTTTTTATTTTTTAATGAGATGAACTCATAGCCCGAAGTTACAAACTACTTCCTCCGTCTGAAAAACAGTCTTAAACCCAAAAGATATGCAGTTAAATATGATACTAAATCTGATTAAAGCACTAACTTGTCACATTTGAGGAGCTAAAATCAGAAAATTGTGTTAATTTTTGCTTTAGAAAAGATTTAAATGATGGATTAAGTGGCTCATTTCATCATTTTAACTACAGATGAACCTCATAAAACAGAGAAATATTCCAGCCCTCTAAGTCAACGTCAAATTAAAGTGCTCTGTGAACTTAATGCATTTTTTTCAGCTTTTTCCTTCACGCTGAATAATGTTCTACATTCACCAAAGTATCAGGAAAGCTTAGTTTTTCTTAAGGAGCTTTCACATGACAAGAGTTGAGTGCTGCATTTAACACCCAGTCAGGCGATGCTTGCACATTAGCAGATCTGAAAGCTGTTAAACCCGCCCTGAGAGAGTAGGGGGTCGGCCTCGGTTCAACCTATCTGACCTCAGAGCTTTACAGTGTCGAGGCTGCACCGGCACCGCTCCATGTGTTTGTTGATGTTTCTGTGTTTTCTCATCTCAGGAGCGCTGCCCATTGTCTACAGCACCCTGCTGTGCTACCCGTTCATCCGCACCGTGGCCCTGTTAGTCTACATCCTGCTGTCGAGCCACGCCATCTACTGTGCCGTCACGGCTCGGAGCAGCGTTCGCCGGCTGCGCTCCTTCGCATGGCAGGCGCTGTTCCGCTTCTCCTTCTTCCTGCTGCGCTGGGCGGGAGTGGGCGGCGGCAGCCCCACGTCGCTACGCCACTTCCTCACCATGGACGCGCTGGCCGTGCTGGGCGGGGTCATCAACATCACACGCATCCCCGAGCGCTTTTGCCCGGGCCTCTTTGACTACTGGTGCAACAGCCACCAGATCATGCATGTACTGGTGGTGGGCTCCATCCTCTACCTGCACTGGGGCGTTCTGGACGACCTGCTGTGGATCAACAGCTACAACTGTCCCTCAGACTGACCCCCTCCAGCGTCCCCCGACTCTCCCCCTTACACTGCAAGGAGCACCGGGACCTCTGGGGGGGGGAAGGGGGGAGTGTTGGGGGGGTAGGGAGGGGGGCGTGTCTGGAGAAGTAAAGGGAAAGGAGGGCAAATCAGGGGGAACTGGTGCTGTGAGGTGAGACGATGTGTCCGATCCGTGCATGTGATCACCTCATGCGCTCAAACTAAACTCAGAATGTCCATATCTTCGTCCATCTCGGTACTTTGTGCAAACGTATGTCAAGTAACACGCACAAACATTACTTTTGACTCTCTCAGACATGGACACACACACACACACACACACACACACACACACACACACACACACACACACACACACACACACACACACACACACACACACACACACACACACACACACCCAAACAGCAACACGGAAATACTTAAATGACTGAGTGTAAAACATTGTAAAGTCTCAAGTGAAGGCTCCAAGTCGAGGGTTTAAAGTTTTAAAGCCTTTACTTAATAATAATAATAAATACTAGAAGTCTAAACTTGAGCGTTAGTCGACGTGGTCTGCGGCTAAAACGATTTATATCACAACGCTCCAGTCCTCTCTCTCTCAGATGTCACCGTTGCTACCTATGCAGCACGTCCCATATCTCAGCAACATCACACACACACACACACACTCACTCATACTCAGACACCGTCACACCTATATTTTTATACTACATGTACATAATTCAAGTTGCGGCACAAAAGCACTCATTTAGAGTTCTCGTTACGTCCAATAGAGAATTAACCTCGACTTGAGTTTTACTGGACTTTTGTTTTTTGTTTTTTTTTGGTTCTTGTTTCCTTGTTTTTGTGCCACTGCCTCTTTTCTTTACATGTGAATTGTCCTCCACTGTCACATGATGTCGAGGAAATGGAAAATAAGGGAGGGGAGGGTGGGTTGGTTGGTGTAGGCGAGGTTCATTCCTGTGTGTGAGGTTAGCGCTATAGCATGTTGGCAATGAGTTTACTTCCTGTCGGTTGCTGTTTCGACCACACAGTGTTACACAGGCGTAGTTTGCACCTGAACTCAGTGCCAATGAAATTCAGGCATGTTTTAAAATCAGAAGAAAAAAAAAGTGCACATGTTTACAAAGTGTGCTGTTTTTTTGTTTTGTTGCGTTATTATTACGTTTGCCAAAAAAAGTTTTGTTCATGCAAATGTCCTAATTGTCCATGTTAAGGAAGATTGTCACATACAGTTTACTTTTATTTAATTTAAGGGTGAGGTTTTGTAATGTTAAAGCTAAAGAGTTCTGCACATTTGCTCTGCAGTGCAAACCTCAAATGTGGATTTTAAAATGGAAAAAAAACTTTAAATGATGTAATTTAATGCTTATTTATTACGTTTTTACACTGATTATTCCCCCGTGTGCACATTAGATTTTGATGTAATTGTGGCAGCAGGATGCACTAAAATTAAGATGTTGCCACTTCTCATATAGGCCAACTTGAAAAATGCTTTTACACTGGAAGTAAATTCAGACAAAGTTGCAGAAATGTACGATATTCACTACATATATATATTTAAATATCCTATTTATTTAGCTTTTTATTTCGTTGCTATGACGTACTGATGATACAGATCTGTGTTGTTGCTGTCAGCTTCCTGAACAGTTGCACGTTGTTGCTCTGCAGGATCACCGGCTCGACAGATCAACTAAGAGGTCAAAGAAAAGCTTTTGTTTCATTCAAACCGTGCATTATCCCGAGGATTAGCTCCTCATTTTCTCCCTACAAACCTCTTTTTTTCTTCCCCCCCCCCCTCTCCTAAGTCGCACAATAATATTGTAGGAAAAGAAGGGTTTCTATACATTTCTTCACGTATAATCAGCCGGGAAAAAAACACTATTTGTGACTGTAAGCAGCCATTTTTCTTTTTTTGTTAAGATGTTATTTATGTCAATCTTCCTTTATGCTTGAATGAACATGGTTCTGCTGTATTTGGATGTGTATGTGTACAGTGACCCTGCTCATATTGCTCATATAAGGGTCATTATTGCCACATATTATTGAATGAATGCACTTCTTTTGTTATTTTAATAAGCTGGCCTATGTAAACAGGAATGAACCCCCTCCCGCCCCCCTCCCCCGTCATGTTAAAGTTCTGTTCATGATTGTTCTTGCCTCCATTTATACCTCTGTGGTATTTCAGTTTCTATTCTTGAGTAAAAAGTCACTCTGTTGCTTCGGTTTTTTTGCTCAAGACTACCGGCTGAACCCTTATTCCTTCTCTCCCCTCCCCACCCCCACCACCACCCTCTCGAGGCAGACTTTACTTCTTTCTCTTAATGACATTGCACTCGTTCCCCATGCCAACAGTCACAGCCGCCCAACAACTTGACTAGTTGCCAATCTCGCCAAACCCCTCTGATTCCATCTTGCCAAATTAGCAGCGTTTGAGATCTAGCACATCGTCTGCTTCCTGTGCTAACCCTGACTCATAGGTGACAGAGGATTTCCCACAGTCTCAATCACGTACACTCGCCTCAGACTGCGTCCAAACTCCCCTCCCCACACACACACACACACACACACACACACACTCTAACACACACCCCTCCCACTTTTCTCCCCTCTGGTCAGATATGCTGTGTGTCTGCTAGTCTCACTCGTCTTGACGCAGTGATTATTACCTACTATGACCGTGGTACAATGTAAAAGCTGAAACTAATGTATCTTTGGCCACTGAATGAAACAGAAAAAAAAAATTATGCATGAAAGTAGCTGTGAACAGAAACTGATGTCTCATAGTGTTAGATAATCGTTTGTTTATTGTAAGCATTCACAGGCTCATGTCACTCGCTCCTGGAGATGTTTTTAATGACTGTGTGGGAGGTAGTGAAGGGGGGGTGGTAGGGGGTGGGGGGTTTCGGTTGGGGAAGGTGGGGTGCCACTAACGGAGAAAGATGATCAGATCAGATCTGAGGCAATACATCACTATCAAATAAACTGCACTGTTCATTGTTCTCAAAAAGGGCTTTGAATCAAAGGAAATTACAATTATTATTATTATTAAGCATATTTAAAGTCCATATAAATAATGTAAATACATGTATGTAGATTATATATACATACAAGTGCAAAACAATATACCCTGATTCATTTTTCTTTTCAATATAGTAATTTAAAAAAAAAAAGAACAAACATACATAATAATAATATGTTAACGAAAGAAAACTTAAAAGAAGACTTCTAGGATTAATGGTTTGCCATATATAAGCTGCCACTCTCTTTTTCAACATAACAGCCAAAAAGCGAGACGTAATGCGATGAGATGGGAAGCAGACGAGGCTCGGCGCGGTGCTTTCAGATTAATATCCAGACGTTTGTTTGCTTAACTGTGTCCATATGTATGTGAACAACACAGAGATTTAAAAAAAAGGAAAAAAGAACAAAAAAAAAACACTCAAAATAAGATTAAAAAAAATATATATAATACAATACTGAAGTTGGTTTCAGTGCTAATGTAGAGTTGTTTGACTTTTTGTGACCCTAAAACTAAAGAATGCTTTTAATCATTTAAATGTAACCACTTTTTTTTTTTTGCTTTTATTTTTTTAAGATAATTAAGACATGCTTAAGAAGGGGGGCAAAAAAAAAAAAGACATTTATTGCGACCATCGTGGGGGAAATCTTGGCGGGCATGTGAATACCTCGTGACTACCACTGGTCTATCTATGCATATTCAACTGGAAAGGATACGCAAAACAGTGAGGTCGATTTAATGTTTGTCACAGAAGAAAAAAACTAAAAAAAACAACTCTTTCTCTCTCTCTCTCTCTCTGTCTCTCTCTCTTTATGATCCACTGTAACGGAGGGTTTCGCTCCCCCCCAAAACATCCTGGGTCTCCCACTTCTCAGGGTGCCATAACAGTAGCTCTAAACATCCGAGGCCTGAACGTCTGCTTGTCTCTGAAACATGGCTGATATTTCTTCTTCCTTATTTTATTTTATTGTATTTATTTTATTTTTACTACCTCCACCTCTTTTTTTTTTTCTCTCCTGCCCTCTTTGTCCAGTCTCTTCACGCTACTACTACGAGCTGCTGCTGGTTGGACAGAGTGGAGGGTTAGGGGTTAGGGGAGGGGGGGAGGTGGAAGAAGAAGAAAAGAATCAAAGAAACAAAACCAACAACAACAACAACCATGTTACAGAAGTGGAAACTGGCCAGAAAAATTTGGTCTTTGTCCTTTTTTTTTTTTGTCTGTATGTTAAATGAAGAAAAAAAAAAGACTGATGTATTTTAAAAAAAACATCACTAACAAGACAAAACATTTTTTTTAATATAACACAGGTGCCGGATAGCCTGTTAATAACCTGTTTATAATGGATTATCTGTCAGAAGTATTGTTATATACTGATTATTATTATGATTATTATTATTAATATGATTACTGTTATTCTGTGGAAACTGCTCCTAACGATGACACTGGTCCCATGTGTACAGATAACGAGACAAGCCCTTTCCTTTTTTAGGATGAAGGGAGCTTTCTGGAGGGTCTGTCTGTTATCATCTCCTCATATCTACAACGTCATCTTTTCTTTTCTTTTTTTTTCCTTTTTTGTCTTTTTAAAATGATAAAAGGAGTGAATGTGGCGCCATCTAGTGGACGTTCACATGCACTGACACAGGCATTACTTTTAACTGTAGCCACACGCGCACACACACACACACACAGACACACACACACGCGCGCGCTGCAAAGCCGAAAGGAAACTTAACGTAACGGCGTGCAGTTTTATTCTCCAGGGTTATTTATTTATACTCATCCAGAAAATGTATGAACACATGTGCGTATGAGCTCTCCCCCAGCAGGACCCATACAAGCATGAAATCTGTGATGATTTACTTTGCTCTGTTGCACTCACATGGGAGGTTTGGGGGGAGAAAAGAAAAAAGGGAGTGGAGGAGGAGGAGGAGGAGGAAAGGGGGGCGGGGTTGATTGTGTCCCTTCCCGGAGCGCCTCATTAACCTGGTGTGTGCGCTTGCAAAATGAAAAAAAAAAAAAAACTACGTGCACAGACACACACAGTTTGTTTCCTGTGCTGTAAAAGTTCACACGTCTGTCCAATCCTTTGTAACAGACAGGCTCTCACACACTCCTCAGTCTCCAGCAACGATTGTGCAATAAACTGAAGTCTATATTTTTAAAAACCCGCCTATACGCCATCTCTTTCATCCATGTTTGATTTACTGTGTGATCTCTCTCTCTCTCTGTGTGTGTGTGTGTGTGTGTGTGTGTGCGCGCGCGGGGCACTTTTTTCTGTGTTTAAAACTGGAAAGTGTGGATAACCTTTTTTTTAAAAATTAATGTTAAAATAATTAGGTTTGGGTTAAAAGGTAAGGGTAGATGAGTTAGAGCAGGGGGTGTCAGACTCATTTTCATACAGACCAATTTGATCTCATGTGGGCCGGATCATTAAAAAGATGGAAGGAAAGAAGGAAGGACAGGCAAAAGGAAGGAGGGAAGAAAGGTAGGAAAGAGAGATAGTGAAGGTCAGACAGACAGAAGAAAGGAAGGAAGTGCAGATGGAAGGAAGCACAGAAGGAAGAATGGAAGGAAGAAAGGAAGGTAGGAAGGACAGATGGAAGGAAGGAAGGAAAAAAAGAAGGTAGGAAGGACAGATAAAGGAAGGAAAAGAGCACTGGATGGCAAGTGGGCCGGATCGCACCCCTCAGCCGGCCGTATCTGGCCCGCGGGCCGCATGTTTGACACCCTTGAGTTAGAGGATACAGTGTGTTATAGAAGTTCATGTTTGTGTGTGTGTGTGTGTGTGTGTGTGTGTGTGTAGATTGAAGAAGGAAAGTCCTCACAGTGATGGAAAGATGAAGCTATTGCTCAACCTCAGCTTCCCAGGATAAGAGCTTGATATAAACTCATTACTCACATTTATCAAACTGCTGAAAGTATTATATAGTTTTAGACAATGATTACAGTAGAAATGTACAAATGTAAGAATATAACCTTTTTTTAACTTTGACTTAAACCTTTGTAGGTCTGCTCAAAATGCAGAACAAGACCATCAGATTGTGATATGGTTGCTATAGATACACGTGCTAGTGTACAGCCAACAAACAAAAACACATCACTGCTGACGTCAGAGATCCTGCTGGAGACTTTTTTGAAGTTTAGTTTCATTTTTTTCATCTTGTACACAAACAGAATGAGTCTAACGTGTGTGTTTTAAAAAAAGTTTTGAACAAATGAGGTCTGTAGAGGTCTGTAAAACATAAAATATACAGTCAATGAGAAAAAAATCCATGTTTTATGTTGCCATGGTTTCAAAGAGGAAGGAAAAACAAATACATTATTTATTGAATAGCACTTTCTTGGTGTGGCCTACAAAGGGTTAAAAGATATGTTAGTCATTCCTTTCTTCCTTCCCTCCTTATTTCTTTCCTCCCTCCCACCTATCTTCCTTCCTTCCTTCCTTCCCACCCTCCCTCCTTCCTTCTTTCCTCCCTCCTACCTTCCTTCCTTTCCTCCCTTCCTCCCTCCTTTCCTTCCCTCCTTCCTTCCTTCTGTCCTTCTTTCCTCCCTCCCTCCTTTTCTCTCCCCCTCCCTCCTTCCTGCCTTCCCTCCTACCTTCCTTCCCTCCTTCCTTCTTTCCTCCCTCCCACCTACCTTCCTTCCTTCCTTCCCACCCTCCCTCCCACCTTCCTTCTTTCCTCCCTCCCTCCTACCTTCCTTCCTTCCCTCCTTTCCTTCCTTCCTTCTCCCTCCTTTCCTTCCTTCTTCCTCCCTTCCTCCCTCCTTTCCTTCCCTCCTTCCTTCCTTCCTTCTGTCCTTCTTTCCTCCCTCCCTCCTTTTCTCTCCCCCTCCCTCCTTCCTGCCTTCCTTCCTTCCCACCCTCCCTCCTTCCTTCTTTCCTCCCTCCCTCCTACCTTCCTTCCTTCCTTCCCTCCTTCCTCCCTTCTTTCCTCCTTCCTACTTTCCTTCCTTCCCTCCTTCCTCCCTTCCTTCTCCCTCCTTTCCTTCCTTCTTCCTCCCTTCCTCCTTCTTCCTCCCTCCTTTCCTTTCCTCCTTCCTTCCTTCTGTCCTTCTTTCCTCCCTCCCTCCTTTTCTCTCCCCCCTCCCTCCTTCCTGCCTTCCCTCCTTCCTTCTTTCCTCCCTCCTACCTACCTTCCTTCCTTCCTTCCCACCCTCCCTCCTTCCTTCTTTCCTCCCTTCCTCCCTCCCTCCTTTCCTTCCTTCCTTCCTCATTTCCTCCCTCCCTCCCTCCTTTCCTTCCTTCCTTCCTCATTTCCTTCCTTCTTTCTCCCTCCTTTCCTTCCTTCTTCTTCTTCCTAACTTCCTTCCTTGACTCGAGGACGACAGGAGGGTTAAAAGGTATAAGGGTAGGTGAGTTAGAGGATACAGTGTGTGTGTGTGTGTGTGTAGATTGCTCAACTTTAGTGTCTCAAGGTTACAGCTAATTATTCAGTGTGAAAACTCACAATCACACAGGAACAGGAACAGGAAAAATGAAAGTACAAACTCATGTCAAGCTTTTGGTTAAAGTAGAGGTTAGATGATCATTATTAGTGGTATTTAAATGAGACTTTATGTCATTTTATGTGATCCGTCAACCGTTTTCCAAGCACTTCAGTAGCAGAGAGTATCTTAAAGGACCCTAAGTGTAAATAGCTGAGCCATAGAAGCAAATACACTTAAACTGAAAGTGATGAGGGACAAAACAGTCTTCTTTTTTGAGCATTTAAAAGTTGATGTGAAGCTTATATGTGTCTGAGTTAGTCATATAAAGAGGATATCTGACACATTTACAGTCTTTTTATCATCAAATTCCCTCTTAGTGTTTCCCTGTTGAGCTGTGGTGGAAGTATAGTAACAAAAAGAGAGACTTTAACATTAAAAACACTGTAATGTTGAAACATATCTACTTGATTTGACTCATTTTGACAGCTGAAGCTTCATATTAGCTTCAGATCAACTTTTAAATTACATTTTAACACAGAAGGTGGATTGTGGGTTTTGGTTCCCATTACTTACATTATAAGAGCATTATGAAAGGACGTTGACTGTTGGTTTAAAACACTTGAAAAATGAGGACACTTTAGTCAGGTTAAGACCTTTTTTCTGTTAATATTAGGTTTAACCTTTGTGTCGTCCTCCCGGGTCAAATTGACCCCCGTCTGTTTTGACTGTTCCTTCCTTCCTTCCTTCCTTCCTTCCTTCCTTCCTTCCTTCCTCTTTCTTTCCTTCGTCCCTCCCTCTCTCCCTCCTTCCTTCCCTCCCTCCCTCCCTCCTTCCTTCCTTCCTTCCTCCTTCTCTCTTTCTTTCCTCTTCCTACCTTCCTCCCTTCCTTCTTTCCTTCCTTCCTCCCTTCCTCTTTTCCTTTCTCCCTCCTTCCTCC
The DNA here is from genome assembly GCF_027409825.1 of Scomber japonicus. NCBI lineage: Eukaryota > Metazoa > Chordata > Actinopteri > Scombriformes > Scombridae > Scomber > Scomber japonicus. The sequence continues at coordinate 24,700,109 of NC_070595.1, forward strand.
CTTCCTTCTTTCCTTCCTTCTTTCCTCCCTCCTTCTCTCTTTCTTTCCTTCCTCCCTCCCTCTTTGTTACCTTCCCTCCTTCCTTCCTCCCTCCCTCCCTCCCTCTCTCTTTCCTCCCCCTACCTTCCTCCCTTCCTTCTTTCCTCTGTCCTTCTTTCCTTCCTTCCTCCCTTCCTCTTTTCCTTTCTCCCTCCTTCCTTCCCTCCCTCCCTCCCTCCTTCCTTTCTCGAGGACAACAGGAGGGTTAAGTTAAATGGGTGAGAGTAGATGAGGATATAGTGTGCTAATGTGGCTCCTTACAAGTAAAGAAGTTCTCGTGTGTGTGTGTGTGTGTGTGTGTGTGTGTGTGTGTGTGTGTGTGTGTGTGTGTGTGTGTGTGTAGATTGAAGCAGGAAAGTCCTCACAGTGATGGAAAGATGCAGACATTGCTCAACCTCAGTTTCCCAGAGTTACTGTAGGGTTTGTCTCACATTTATCAAACTGCTGAAAGTAATATTTTGGACAATGATTACAGTAGAAATGTAAGAATATAAACTTTTTTTAATAAAGTTTCTCTTAACTTAAAAATGATATTAAATGTAAGAGAGCTCCAGAAGTTAGTGTTTAAAGCTAGAAAATGAGGAGAGTTTAGTTGGGTTTAGGTTAAAATGTGAGGGAAGATGAGGGGTTAGAGTATACAGTGTGTTAAAGGATAATTACGGTTTTTTACAACCTGGACCTTATATCTAGCATAACATACGATCATTTACTCACCCAGACAACTTTGGTGTCATTTGGAGTCGTTCAGACGAAATTAGCTCCAGTGTTGCGCTGCGTATATCCGTATATCCGAGCCTCTATATAACGCATTATCTGCCGCGAAACTAGTTAATTTCACCAATATTTAGTTATGATACGTTACTGCTATTCCCCTCCGAGCCCGCGGTGGCATGTTATCAACATCCGGGGTCTATAGGTTGACCTGCTAACCTCTGATCTGGATGATGTCATTTCAGATGATGTCAGATCAGAGTTTTTTTTAAATTATTATTATTATTATTTTTTATCATCTAACATTAATTTAATCCCGAATAGGCCTAACGTCAGTACAATGAGTGTTATTTACATGAACGAGACAAATAGGCAAAACAACCCAACATTTTCCCAGCAGAGTAACCCCTCATAACTCTCGTGAATGGCCGTGACAATGACTGCACTTCCTCACCAAGCCACTGTGAGGCGCTGTAAAATAAACAATAATTCAGGAGCGCACAAACTGCGGACATGAACGCTCTTTTAAACTGAGGCCTAGGTACTACGAAGCAAATTCAACATATCCAGGGTATCTTTCAGTTATCCGGCTTCACTAAACCAAACATTGGACATCTGGATGATTATCCGTACTACCAAGCGAGTTATCAACCCTCTCAGTCAACCCTATGTCAGATCAGAGGTTATCTATGAGAGGTTAGCAGGTCAACCTACAGACCCCGGATGTTGATATCATGCCACCCTTTCTTATATACAGTCTATGATGCCACCGCGGGCTCGGAAGGGGGAATAGCACTAACGTATCATAACTAAATATTGGTGAAATTAACTAGTTTCATGGCAGATAATGCTTTATATAGAGGCTGCGCTTCGGTGCCCCGTGTACTCGCATTATACGAGGTGCAACACTGGAGCTCATTTCATCTGAACGACTCCAAATGACACCAAAGTTGTCTGGGTGAGTAAATGATCGTATTTTATGCTAGAAATAAGGTCCAGGTTGTAAAAAAACGGTAATTATCCTTTAATGTGGGTCCTGAACTTCTATAATGTGTGTAGACTGAAGAAAGAAAGTTGCAGACATCGCTCAACCTTAGTTTCTAAGGGTTAGGCTACAGCTTCTTATTGTGTGTAAAAACTATAATAACACTATCAAACTGCTAAAATTAATGTTTTGGACATGAAAGATGAAAGTAGAAACTCACACATTTAAGAATATAAACTATTTATGAAGCTTCTGATGAATTAAAAATCCTCTTAAATGTAAGAGAGCTTCAGAAGTTGGTTAAAGGAAAGGTCACAAGGTCATTTTTACATGAGACTTTATACCATTTTATATCATATATCAATCATGTTCCCAGCAGTCCAGGAGTAGAGAGTATCTTAAAGGATAGATTCACAGTTTTTCAAGTCCAAATAGCCGACCAATAGAAACAAACACACTGTTGGGGAAAGGATTTATTACAGTGTGTTAATGTGGGTCCTTACAAGTATAGTAAGTAGAAGTTCACGTGCGTGTATGTGTAGATTGCTCAACCTTATTAGAGCTAATTATTCAATGTGAAAACTCATGGCTCACGTTTATCAAACTGATAAAACTACACAGGAACAGGAACAGGAAAGATGAAAACTCACTTCAAGCTTCTTTTGACAGCTCCAGAAGTCAAAGGTTAAAGCAGAGGTTAGATGTTCATTATTAGTGGTATTTAAATGAGACTTTATGTCATTTTATGTGATCCGTCAACCGTTTTCCAAGCACTTCAGTAGCAGAGAGTATCTTAAAGGACCCTAAGTGTAAATAGCTGAGCCATAGAAGCAAATACACTTAAACTGAAAGTGATGAGGGACAAAACAGTCCTTTTGAACAAACGGTCATTTAAAAGTTGATGTGAAATGCATCTGAGTGAGTCATATCAAGAGGATATCTGCCACATTTACAGTCTTCCCTGCCCTCTTTGTGTTTCCCTGTTGAGCTGTGGTGGAAGTATAGTAACAAAAAGAGGGACCTTGACACTAAAAACACTGTAATGTTGAAAGATATCTACTTGATTTGACTCATTTTGACAGCTGAAGCTTCATATTAGCTTCAGATCAACTTTTAAATACATTTTTACACACAAGGTGGACTTTGGGTTTTGGTTCCTATCTCTTACATTGTAAGAGCATTATGAAAGGACGTTGACTGTTGGTTTAAAACACTTGAAAAATTGTGTGGTTTTGCACAATCTGTGTTTAAAACTAGAAAATGAGGACACTTTAGTCAGGTTAAGACCTTTTTTCTGTTAAAATATTAGGTTTAAGTTGTGTGTGCAGACTGAAGAAGCAAAGTCCTCACAGTGATGGAAAGATGCAGACATTGCTCAACCTCTGTTGCTAAGGGTTACAGCTTGTTATTGTGTGTAAAGACTCATGGCTCACATTATCAAACTGGACAAAGATTACAGTAGAAATGCACAAATTTACACTTTTTAAAAATCAAACTTCTTGACTAAACTAGTTGATTTGACTCATTTGGACGGCTGAAGCTTCATATTAGCTTCAGATAAACTTTTGAATACTTTTTTGCACAGAAAGAAGACTGTGGATTTTGTCCCACATCACTTACACTGTAAATACATTATGTTTGAATGGTCTAATGGTCAGTATGAACAGGATGGGTGACTGTTCATTCATTAATTCACTCAATCAAACAGTCAGGAGGATTGAGGATCTAAGAGAGATAGCAGGCACATACTGTCTGTCTTAACCACATCAGACAGATAAGAGCCACTCAGTGATTTTAAAAACAATAAAAGAACAGATAGACGTAAAGTTTTTCCTCCCAGATATCTTCAACCCTCATCTGTGTTTCTCAGAAAGTTATCAATCTGGTAGGAAACTTCTGTGTCCTTGTGATGCATTCAAATCCTTTTAATGAGCTCAATATTATTCATACACTCAGTGAGACTGCAGCCAACTACATATGACCACAGCTGCAATTTAGTTGATGTGAAAGACCTCGAAAACAGTGTCTTCCCCTTCGTGCTGCCTTCAGCTCTAACATGTCAAAGGTTACCACCCACTTCCACCTTCATTTGAAAGTCTCACTTCCTCTATGTCAGTTTGTGATGTACTTTAACCTATCATCTCACTCTTAAGTCCTCATTCTGGTCGACTGGTGCACCGTTGAAACTCCTTCAGCCGAACCGACTCTGCACGACTCCCAGGTAGGCCCGAAACATCTGTTTGCAGTCTGTCATGCAGTTCACTGAAGACATGAGGTCATGTATTTGAAGTAAATTCAATATTTATGCCTCTTTTATGAGTCTGGCATTTGAATTGAGCATCATTGTTCCACATGGCCCGACTTTCTCCTGCTTCAAGTTAGTGAAATGTTTCCTACGTTTGCAGCAGGCGATGTTTTCCATCACAGCACTGAGGCGGAGGAGGAGGGAGATTATTGACATGCATTTAGGCTCTTGATAAAATTACGGCTCACTCTATAAAGGATTATTAAATTAAGTGCAGAGCAGCCGGAGAGGTCTTGTGATGCACATGCAGCAAAACTGTTATACTCCTCTGAGTCTGAGCTCAAGGGCGGCTGCAGATTTCAGGAAGTAGAATCTACAAATGGAGGTAAAGCAAAACCATGTTCAGTTTGGTTGTTGTTTATTTTTTCTAACTCATTTTGCAGCAGCTATTGACTGAACTTTAAATGATTTCAAGGGAGGCTTTAACACAAATCTCATTACTCAGGTTTCTTTGCTGCGTTGGTAGAGGATGCATTCACTGTTTATATGTTAACTTGCTAAAAATGTGCCTTTTTTTAAAGTATATATAGCCATAATTGTGGGGAAATCAATGTGACAATGACAAATTTGGCACGAGAGAAAGGCTTAGTGGTTTTTTCTGCTCACTCTGGAGGATGTGGTCTAACTGACGACTCTTGTACCTGTTAAAACACACAGCATGTGCGGCTCAGTTTTGCGTCCCACGGCATTGATGATGAATAGCATGTTTAGTGTCATCTTTACGCTGTTGTTTTGAGCGCACAGACGGTTAATAAACTTAAAAAGCTGGATCTCAAATTAAAAAGAGAGAAGGTGGAGAGAGGGGGAGTCGGGTGGGGGGGGGGGGGGGGGGGGGGGAGTGCCAGCCACAGACAGAGGAAGCAGTTGTGAAAGCTTTTGCTTCCCCTTTTCCTCTTTGCGCTGTGTCGTCAGCTTTGTGTCTGTATGTCCACTTGAAAGCTAAAAGCACAAACATGAAGAGACTAAAGACAAATGTGCATTGGTTAATCTTTGTGTTAAGACGATGACATTTTGAGTGAAGTAGACTTGCACTGAGTAGTAGATTTCAATTTCTTTGTAACTCTTTCAATCATTTTACACCAGCCTGTTTGCAAACATAAAAACCCTGCCTTCATCCCCCCCCCCCCCCCCCCTCCTAGTTCACCATGTCCAGGAAGGTTGTGAGGACCAGTAAGTTCCGTCACGTCTTTGGTCAGGCTCTGAAAGCTGACCAATGCTATGATGACATCCGAATCTCCCAGATGACATGGGACAGCAATTTCTGCACTGTAAACCCCAAGTTTGTGGCCATGATCGTGGACGCCAGCGGAGGAGGAGCCTTCATGGTGTTGCCCCTGAGCAAGGTGCGTACTGTGTGATCAAAGTCATGCAAAAAAAAAAAAAAGAGCCACAACCGGCTTGCCTGTGGCCCTTCTGTCTCTCATACTACCATTTTTGGATGTGTAGAGGTAACATTTCAGATGCTACAAGATGTGATACTTTTTTTTTTTCTTCTTGTAAACACCACGCTCACACTTTCAAATTTGCATACTGTCAATCACACATCACACAGCTAGCTGAATACGGAAGTTTGGTGCTGACTTTGAGTCTCTCTACACGTCACTTGCTCTGCTGTCGAGAAGTTTTCACCTTATTAGGAGTTTGTTGTCAGCTCGAGCCGGGGCAGGATGTGGTCTCTGTTCAGTTACTCTGCTTATGGAGTACGTTTAGATTTAAGTTCACTGCTCCTTTAATGCATCTTACGAGCTAAAAAAAAGTGGAAATTGCAAAACATGTGGACTCATCTGTATGTGAACTCAATAAAGATTAACTGCATCTTTTCTCAGGCTTGTGAATTGAATGTAAAGCATTAGTAGAGTATAATTCTCAATGGGTGTGAATCTTACTGCTGATGCATGGATATACCTATAAACTGGTGCTTTAGCTTGTGTCACATTGGTTTTAAGGATAAATAAACACTTGTGTTAATCAGCCACACTTCAGACATCTCTGTAGAGCCACATGTGATTGAAACAGCATGCTGCAAAAAAAAATGAACAAAAAGATTTTATTGAGATTTTTAATCAAATAGATGCAACCAAAAATTAATAGTCATTATGCCCGAGGTCAAGCATGGTGATTCCAGGGAGGGCCGTGCGAGCACCAGAGGAAACATGGGATTTCATCTTCCTGGCCCCGATCGTCTCTCTAACCCAGTTACAAGGCATTAGGAGTAATTGAAAGCATAGCTGTGGAATTTGTATCAGCTGACTATCAATTCCTCCCTCCCACCTACATTAGATTGTCATAGTTCTTCTGCCTCTATCACAGTGTGTGCCCTATAGTTGCCATGTTTCTGTGTACTGTATGAATGAGTTTCTGAGAGCCGTCCTCACCATGCTCCCTGATGTTTCTCTCTCTGCAGACAGGACGTATCGACATGTCCTATCCGACTGTGTGTGGCCACACAGGACCGGTCCTGGACATTGAGTTTTGTCCTCACAACGACAACATCATTGCCAGCGGCTCTGAGGACTGCAGTGTCATGGTGAGTGATCTTTCAAGAGTTTTAGTTTCTGCTAAAGCATGACATGACTTTTTTTTTTTTTGTGCTGCCATTGCTGTATGTGTGCACAGTCAATGTCTTTAAGTGTCCTTTTTCGGTGAATAGATTTGGGAGATCCCGGATGCTGGACTGACCACATCACTCACAGAACCTGTTGTCAAGCTGGAGGGCCACTCCAAACGTGTCGGCATCCTGTGCTGGCACCCCACCGCCCACAATGTGCTGATGAGTGCAGGTACTACTCTCTTTTCAAGTCTGTCCTAAAACTATATTCAGATTCCCAAATGAACATTTAAATACAGTCACTGGTGTATTTTTTAAATTAAGATCCATGAGTCCTATTCTTCAATTTCGAGACGATAAGTACATTAAAGGACAAGTTCACAGTTTTTCAAATCTGTCTTAAAACAACACTCAGGAGCCCTAATTAAAATTAAAACATGTTTTTCTCATTCCTCCTGTTAATACTGACCATTAGAAGATCTCTTCATAATGTACTTGCAATGTAAGTGATGGAGGACAAAACCCACAGTCCTCCTCTTGTGCAAAAACTGTATTTAAAAGTTTATCTGAAGCTAATATGAAGCTTCAGCCGTCCAAATGAGTCAAATGAAGTATATATGTTTCAATGTTACAGTCTTTTTAGTGCCAAAGTCCTTTTTGTTACTATACTTCCACCACAGCTCAACAGAGGAAACACTGTCTGAGGAAATGTATTTAAAAGTAAAAAAAACCTTTAAATTCTGTGTATTTTGTCCTCCATAATTTGCATTATAAGCACATCTGGAGGAGATCTTCTAAAGCTAAATGATTACAGCAAAGCAAAACCTGTTTCAGTGTTCACATGTTCACCTCACTATAGTTTTAAAACAGACTCAGCTGTCACTGCAGCTGTGTTCACATGATTTGACAGCTCCTGTGCAGAAATGCTTTCCGGGGTTTTAGAGGAACCACATCGAAGTGACAGTGTGACAGTGTGACAGTGTGATGCGTCAGTGTTGTGCTGAACAACACTAACACCTCCAGACGTTTGAACAGGAAGTTCTCACAGTCCCCACCCATTGTCTTCACTTTGAACAGCGATCAGTGGTCTCATTGACAGATAAGATCACAGAATCAGCAGCATTACCATCCAGTCTGTTTCATGCACTAAATAATTTCACCACCATTAAAAAAAACGCCCTGAAAATAGAGTTGAATGTCGTAAATCTCCATAAGTAGTTTTTTGCATGTGGAATTATTAATTTTGATAACAGAATTGTGTAATAAATAACCGATTATGATCATATTATCATGATACAGTGATCCAGCTTCTAATTGCTAATCTAATCTACAGTTAAAGCTGCAAATTATAATTATTTTCTCAGTTAATCGATTGGTCATTTGGTCCATAAAATGTCAGAAAAAGGTGAAACATGTTGATCAGTGCTAGCAAAAGCACCAACATGACGTCCTCAAATGTCTTCTTTTGTCCAGACAGTCCACAACCCAAAGATTTTCGGTTTATTTTTTAAAAAAGATAAGTAAAACAGGAACTATTCACATCTAACAAGCTAGGACCTGAGATTCTTTTTAAATGACTAATAGATGACCAAAGGAGTTGGTGGTTTATTGAGTAATTGTCTAATCTTGGCAGCGCTACAGTATAAACCTGTGATTTATGGATGTGATTTGTCAGCCTTAATATTTGATGTGTCTGTCATAACTTTTTTATTAAGATTTCATTTGGTTTGTTTGTTTGTGGGTGAAGTTCTCTGTGGTTATAAGAACTACTTTATCATTGCTGTTCAAACTGAAAATCTAAAACATGTCACTTCATGTTTCCTTAAGAAAAGAAACCCTGAAATGTGAAAGCTTTCATTCACAGTTCAGCTTTTCAGTTAGAAAATAAGGTTGGATTTCAGTTTGACACTTGAAATACATTTGATTTTGACTTGAAGGTTAGGGTTAGAGGGTTAGAGGGTTAGCGTTAGGGTTGAGATGAAATGTTTTCTTCTCTTTACCTGTCTTTGCATTTAAGATAAGATCAACTTTAATGTCCCGAGGGAAATATATGTAAGGAAAAAGTGCTACACAGAGCTGCAGTCAAGCAATACATGACAATTTAAAATTACATAGTCAAAATAACACACAGCCTACAAGACAATGCACCAGTGCACTTGTGCGAAGAGTGATGCACGCAGCTGCAGGGGAACAACAAGGCTATGCAGTGGTGCACAATGCAAGAAGAAAAAAAAAGAAAGAGAGTGAAATTACATCACCATTGTCTGTGCGCCCCTGCAGGCTGCGATAACGTGGTGATCCTGTGGAACGTGGCCCGTGGCGAGGCAGCAGTGAGGATCGACACCGTGCACACTGATGTCATCTACAGTGCCTGCTGGAACAGGGACGGCTCCCAGATCCTCACCGCCTGCAAGGACAAGACCATGCGGTTGCTGGACCCTCGCAAGGGCACTGTCATCGCTGTAGGTTTTCTTATTTCACCTCCCCCACCTTTTTTTTTTTTTTCTTCTCTCCTGTAATGCAGCACTGGCACCAATGTCACTGCAGCTGCACAAAGTAATCATATTTCATATTTCATGGAGCGCCATTTATCTCACAGGCCATAATTATGTCACAGTTTTTGTTTCTATAATGTTTGAGCGAGTGGATTTAATTTAAGTAAACAGACAAACAAGAAAATAAGATAATGAAGAAGCACATTGAGGGTATGATAATGAATCATAATGTTTGCTCTCAGGCAAATAAGTTAGACGATAAAAAACTTTCTGCTTCTGTATGCAGGAATTTGGTTTAATTTCAGTGCAAAACTAAAGAAACTTAATGAATTTCTGAGCATGTGTTTGTATAATCTTACACAAAATGTTTAATTATAATAAGAAAAAGAAAAGGAAGAAGAACAAGAGGAAAAAATACATTTGATATTATCATAGTATGAAATAATTTGAATGACTTAACATGTAAAATCCAATGATATTATGTTATTTTTCTATCGTAATGAGTAATGCTTGGCCCAGTTGTCAGAGTACAAGACTTCTTTTACAGTAACACAGTGAAATCCATAGTTCTGTGTTTAAACATCTCTTCCAGATATGTTTTAAGAACTACTCTATACTGAAATACCTGAAAAAGTTCAAATGATGCTCGTAGGCTCGTAGGAAACTTTCACCCTTCACATTTTGAGTTGAGGGGAATTGCTGATCGGTCCTTTAATTTTGTAACACCTCCATCTCTGCTCCTCCTGAACCTCCTACAGGAGAAGGAAAAGCCTCATGAGGGCTCCAGGCCTATCAGGGCGGTGTTCGTGTCCGACGGGAAGATCCTGACTACCGGCTTCAGTCGCATGAGTGAGAGACAGGTGGCGCTATGGGACCCGGTGAGTGACAACAATCCTACATGTTCAAGTTTGTCAGGAGTTTTGTCTTTTACAGTCACTCGTGTATTTTTTTTATAAAGATCTATGAGTCTTATTCTTCAGTTTTGAGATGATAAGTACATTAAAGGACAAGTTCACAGTTTTTCAAATCTGTCTTAAAGCAACACTCAGGAGCCCTAATTAACATTAAAATAGCCTTGCTGTAATCATTCATCCTATTCATCCTGTTCATACTGATCATTAGAAGATCCCTTCATGATGCATTAACAATGTAAGTGATGTAGGCACACAATCCACAGTCCTCCTTCTGTGCAAAAATGTAATTTAAAAGTTTATCTGAAGCTAATATGAAGCTTCAGTCGTCCAAATGAGTCAAATCAAGTAGATATCTTTCAATGTTATAGTCCTTTTAGTGTTAAAGTCTCTCTTTTTGTTACTGTACTTCCACCACAGCTCAACAGAGGAAACACAAAGAGGGAATTTGATACTAAAAAGACTGTAAATGTGTCAGATATCCTCTTGATATGACTAACTCAGACTGCGGAAGCCTCATATAAGCTTCACATCAACTTTTAAAGGCATTTTTCGGCAAAATCACTTAAACTAAAAGCACATTTCAAGGGGGAACAGGACATATGGACACCTCACTATTGTTTTAAGACTTGAAAAATTGTGAATCTGTCCTTTAAAGCTTTTTCATGGCATACTATAGATCAAGTAACAATTAGAAGAAAGACAGATCTGTTGAATTTATATCATTTACAAATAATACTATATACTAAATATACCCTTTTTTACTCTTGACATCTTGGTCATTTGTTTCTTAGGAGTCATTTACTGTATTTACAACACTGCTGTTTCCCAACTGCCAGGTTACAGCACTTAGGGTGGTGTATCCCACATGAAGCTCAGTTAAATACATCCATGGCTTATCAGCAGTCTGCTCCAGCCGCCTTTTGAAAATATATAATTATTATTTAGACACTTTATACCTTTATTAGATAGAGATCGTGTGAGAGATTGCACTAAAAGAGGAAGAGCTGTGGTTCATGTTTGATACCTCAATCTTTAAACCACGGCAGCGCCTCAAACAGTCTTTTATATTACATTAGATTTGGTGAAATGTATAACTGAGTGTGTCTGAATCTCTTTTAACAGAAGAACTTCGGAGAGCCTCTGACCCTGCAGGAACTGGACACCAGCAGTGGCGTCCTTCTGCCATTCTATGACCCAGACACAGGCGTCGTCTTCCTCTGTGGCAAGGTTAGATTGAGGTGTTGAAACATGTTTTTGTCTCACAAAGACACAAACATTACAGCTGCTGACTTCATTTTGTCACAATCTCCGTCACAGGGGGACAGCAGTATCCGTTACTTTGAGGTGACAGATGAAGCTCCGTATGTCCACTACCTGTCCATGTACAGCAGCAAGGAGAGCCAGAAGGGGATGGGGTACATGCCCAAGAGGGGCCTGGAGGTCAACAAATGTGAAATCGCCAGGTAGTGACGTTCAGACTGTTAAATAAAGAGAAATGGAGCTATTTTCTGTTATTAGTATTTCTGTCATTTTGAATCATTTAAAACAGGGGAGTCAAACATGCGGCCCGTGGGCCAGAACCGACCCGCCGAGGGGTCCGATCCGGCCCACTTTCCTTCCTGTGTTCTTTTCCTTCCTTCCTTCCTTCCTTTTGTCCTTTCTTTTTTCCTTCCGTCCTTTCTTCCTTCCATCTGTCCTTACCTTTCTTCCTTCTGTCCTTCTATCCATCAGTCGTTCCTCCCTTTCTTCCTTCTGTCCTTCCTACCTTCCTTCCTTTCTTCCTTCCATCTGTCCTTCCTACCTTTCTTCCTTCTGTCCTTCTATCCATCTGTCCTTCCTCCCCTTCTTCCATCTGTCCTTCCTACCTTCCTTCCTACCTTTCTTCCATCTGTCCTTCCTCCCTTTCTTCCTTCTGTCCTTCCATCCATCTGTCCTTCCTCCCTTTCTTCCTTCTGTCCTTCCATCCATCTGTCTTTCCTACCTCTCTTCCCTCCTTCCTTTTTTCCTGTCTTTCCTTCCTTCCCTCCATCTTTTTAAAGATCAGGCCCACATGAGATCAAATTGGTCTGTATGTGGCCCTTAAATGAAAATGAGTTTGACACCTCTGCTTTAAAATAAACGTGTAAAATGTTTCTACCTTCAGGTTCTACAAACTCCATGAGAGGAAATGTGAGCCCATAGTCATGACGGTGCCCCGCAAGGTAACGCTTAAAGGTTCATTAGTGTTAATTGAGGTTAGATTGTGGATTCCTGTCATCAGCTCACTCTTTCCTCTCTCTGCCTGTGCAGTCGGATCTGTTCCAGGAGGATCTGTACCCAGACACCGTCGGTCCCGAGCCTTCAGTCGAAGCCGATGACTGGTTCGATGGAAAAGAAGCCCCGCCCATCCTGATCTCTCTGAAGGACGGCTTTACAACAACCACCAAGGCCAAGGAGTTCAAAGTTCTCAAGAGCCTCATGAAGACCACGACTGCCTCTGCTGGGAGTCATCAGGACAGCAGCGGGGTGAGACGTCTAACGCTAAATATGCTATTTATGGTTTAAACCTCTCGAAAGTGTGTCAGTTGGACATTTACTGAAGTACTGCAATGAAGCACTAAGTTTAGGTGCTTATATGGTTCTTTCTATTTTACTACATTTAACCCTCCTGTCGTCCTCCCGGGTCAAATTAACCCCATCTCTCTTTTGACTGTTCCTTCTTTCCTTCCTTCTTCCCCTCCACCTTTCTTTCTTTGCTCCTTCCTCCTTCCATCTTTCCTTCCTTCCTCCTTTCCTTCCTCCCTCCCTCCCTCCCTCCTTCCTCCTTTCCTTCCTTCCTTCCTCCTTTCCTCCCTCCTTACACCTTTTTTTCCTTCCTTCCTCCCTCCTTACTCCTTTCTTTCCTTCCTTTCTTTCTTCCTTCCTTCCTTCCTTCCTTCCTTCCTTCCTTCCTTCCTTCCTTCCTTCCTTCCTTCCTTCTCTCCTAAATTCCTTCCTCTTGTTATCCTTCCTCCTTCCCTGCCTCCCTCCCTCCCTCCTTACTCCTTTCCTTCCTTCCTTCTCTCCTTACTTCCTTCCTCTTTTCCTCCTTACTCCTTTCCTTCCTTCCTCTTGTCCTTCCTTCTGTCCTTCCTTGACCTGAGGACAACAGGAGGGTTAAAAGGGACATACTGCACTCTATATTTATTTCACAGCATTAATTCAACAGTTAATTGCTACTTACACATTAAAAAGTGTCAGTAATACTGATTAAATAATAAAATATTTAATAATGCAACACTCACAGGGGCAATTCAGTTCAGTCGGTTGCATTCTGCAAACTCACCACTAGATGTCACTAAATCCTACACACTAGTCCTTTAACTATATTTTAATGATAATACTTGTATTACTTTTTCATTAAGTCGTATTCAAAGTGCACCTATTTACCAATATATGCCAAAAAATCTATTTCTTTGTATTCTTTTATCAAATTCTCTTCATTTGAGGTGTGCTTACATAGACTTGAACTAACCAATTTCCAATATCCAAACGTTGTGCCCCACCTGAACATTTTTGATCTGTTGACATTTTAATTACTCAAGAAAATCCTCTCCCAACTTTATTATTGGCTGATGAATTAGTTCCACAACTTCCATCTAGATCATTTCCATCATAACTCGTCTCTTTCTCTCCGTGTCTGTTTGTCTCTCAGGAGGTCCAGTCCTTGAAGAAGGAGGTGAAGGATCTCAAAGCAGCTATAGAGGAGCTGACCAAGCGTGTGAGCGAGCTGGAGAGCAAGCATTAAACTACAGATGTTTGACAATTCAAATTCAAGAGCAGACGGACAAAAGAGGAACTGGGGAAAAAGCAAAGAAACAGTTTCATTGATTTTTGACGTTTTGGCATTATTGTGGTGACATTCATTCCAATAAAATTTTAATTTTAGAAGGAGAGGGCTGTGTCTTCTCACTGTATATTGAGACAAAGGGAGAGATCAAGACAACTGGTATTATGAAACTACACTTTATTTTAGTTTGAAGCTTGAATTTGTTTATTTGGTTTGTCTTGGTTTGATCAATTTTAAAAATGCCTATTTTAATATATGCTATAGTTTGAAATAAAGTCTTTTTCAGAATACATTTTTTGGCTGTTTTTATTTTTATTCTTTATTTTTTTTTCTCACACACAAAAAATATTACACAACACATATTTTGAATTACACCAAAATTTAATTGTGTATATACTCATTATGATACAAAAATGAGAAACAAAACAACATAAGCAACAACAAACGATATATAAAATGTTCTGAAATGTGACACGGACGTGAATGCACCATCAGAGAAACAAGTGCATACAGATGCTCCCTGAGGCCTACTGAGGTTAAACCTTTGATTAAACATCAATCTGACAGCTTTTTCTGACTGTGGACAAGAGCAGCAACAAAGATATAGAAATAGAAAAGCTGGAAAACACACAATACAGGCAGACTCTAAACTACATGTCAAATATGACCCACTAGTGCATTTGTTTACTTTTAAATTCTTAGTTTGGTTTAGGGTTAAATTATCCGATTATCTATCTATCTATACTAATACACTTTTCACATTTTCATAATCTTTGATGTTATTTGTAGGATTCAAATATCAAGAAAACTAAAGGTATCATGTATAGTCAAAGCAAAAACTGCCCAAATACAACATTATTATTACAAGATGACAAAAAGGTCATAAATTTGATCTATAGCCTAATTTACAGCCTGTATATAATTTGTTTTACATACTTTTATATGCAGTAGCTTATGCATAACCCAGCACCTGAAATTAATACAAAAGAAAAGCCAGTTATCATGAGTGTTCAGTATTTACAGAGACTTTTTTCTAAGTCTTTCACCAACTAAATCACCCTCTAACTCCTTTCTCTCAAACACCAGTCCTTTTGAAATAGGCCCTACACGTAGTTTTTGTTAGGGGCGGTGGCACTGTTGCTGTAGTACTTGGCGGTTCCTCCTGAGCCGCCAGACTTTGGCCTACTGAAGCAGCACAGTAGACCTCCTCCCAGAAGTAGCAGCACGCCAGCTCCCCAACCCACAAAGATAGACGCTCCCAGTTCCCTCTTCTGGGAAGCAGGAATCAGCTGGTTGTTGAATTCTCGCACAACAATGTTGGCGGACCAGCTGACGGGGATGATCACCAGGAGACCGGCCAGCAGCAGGCCAACCCCGGCTGCCAGGCTGATCTTGGGCTTGGCGTCTTCGTTTTCTACGCAGGTGGTGAAGTCAGCGCCGCAGAACAGGATGAGGACGCTGAGGATGCTTAACAAGCAGCTGATGATGGTCATGGCGCGGGCGGCCTGAAGGTCAGAGGCCAACACCAGCAGGGAGTCGTAGCTCTTGCACTGTTGCTGTCCGGTACTCTGTACCACGCACTCCATCCACAGACCCTCCTGACTGCTCTACTCACACACAGACAAAGAGAGAGGACATTTTAGTCATTTCATACAACATACATTTCTAGAATTTAGAAGGAGATGTTATATACTATACTATTGGCAGAGAATTTATGGCATTTTGGCTTTAAAAAAAACACATCATAGACTCTTATATATTACATTACACATTATACATCCATACATAAATTTCAACACTTGCAACGCAGTATTTTAATATCCCAATATCAGTAAATGTCATATCCTCCAGTACTAATAGACAAGTAATGATAAATAAAGTGTGGCTCCTCTTATGGGACTGCAAACCATAAAGAACAACATTTTATAATGAATTGTATTAAACTGGCTAAACAGCACATCCTCCTGCTGATGACCAATATAAAGTCTTAGAGGTCAATATACTTTAAAATTATATTTGAATAAATTATATAAAAACTTTAGTTGGTTAACTGATTCCAATTGAAACTCTAAAGTAGGTATTTGTAATTGCTGTTTTTGAAAATGTGACTAAACTAAGCAATCCTTCAACAACATCAATCACTAAAACAAATTATAAGACATGTTAATCAATTCACTGTACTTTAAAGTATAAAGTTAAATACCAGAACAAAAAGATAATTATCATTTAATATGGAATACAGTTATGAACTGTTTACATAATTAAATGAACAATTGTAATTTAATCAATTTGTGTTGGTCTTTAATTGAATGTGTAACACAGCAGATGTGGACTAAGGAATTGTGGTGTGAGGTTTTTTAATTTCACTATAGGAAGAAAAAAAAGAAAAGCGTGTTATTATATGTTAATATATTTATATACTTAAGATAGAAGAAAATTAGGGTTATCGCTTAATTCTCTGCAATAGGAAGCGATTGTTACCCAGATAGCATGCGAATGTGGGCCACTTGAGGCAATGATCCGGCACTGTAGGCATTCTTCTGGCCCGGACAAAACAGACGTGAACCTAAACTGGCCCATGTAGTAAATGCTACATTTGGGCCAAATATCACAAAACGAATATGGCCCATCTTTGGCCGAAATATGGCAAGTATGGCAATGACTAATCCGGATGTGAGCCTAAAGAGGCCCACATATAAGGAAACATACTTGGCCCACCTTTGTTGAAACATATTTGGGCCAGTCTTGGCCGAACTGGTTTATTTGGTGTGTTTTTGGTCGACATCTGGCATTGTGATGGCTTGGTTATGGCCCACTTTTGGCAAACATGAGCGGACCGCCCAAGTGCCATCATTCCATGCTGTATGTGGTGGGCCGGATGAACATGTCAGGTGTGGGCCAGATATGGGCCAAAAGAATTTTGCTATCTGGGAAGGTATCTAGATCAACTAGCTTTATGTAATTGTGCTTTAGGGTTTTGTATTCAAGAAAATAAATATATTTGATGATACATGCTATCAGTAGATGGCAGAAGACTGTGTGTTGGCCTTAAAGTGGGCGTTTCACATCCCTGCCATAACTTAAAGGATTATTTTTAACAAATTCATAACAAGAGGTTGAAGTTTCGTCATTACCTGCGCAGTCACAATGTTGGATCCTGTGAAAGATGACACTTTCCAGCGAGGGACAACGCAGCATACAATGGTCCCAATCAGGCCGAGGACCCCGAGGGCCACGCAGACAATCTGAACGCCAACATTTCCCATTCTGGAGGGGACAAGAGACAGAGAGAGACAGAGAGAGAAAAGAGGAAAATCAAAGGTGTGAGGAAGATAATTACAGTTGTTTCAGAGCTTCAGTAAATTCCTTGACTTGTACCACAACTTCTTTTTATCTGTCTTTTCCTTTAATCTTTGAATTTGGTTTTAAGTAATCTTCTCCTTGTTTCCCTCCCCTGGTTACAGAGGAGGAGTTGTTCTCAACACCATCCAAGATGTGCTGTAAGTGATATTTATCTTGTGTTACTGTGGTGTTACTCTAACTCTGTGGGTATTTTTTTGTGATCACATAGCTGAAGAAGTACTCAGACGAACACAAATTCCCTCTGACAGGTCTTCACAGGATAATGTGTCTGCGGGCTATGTTTTAAAACAGACTCATGTCTTGACAAGTTCCTAGCTGAACTGGACCACTCCCTCTCATCTTTCTGCACGGAAAATTTGACTTACTAATTATTCGAGGATTACTATCTAATTCTGCAATCAAAATAAGCAATAACAGCAAAATAAGGTGCGAAGAAGAGATCCCATACCGGAAAAAGGGGTAACAATGGCAAATGAAAAGTGATGCTGAGTTTAACTTTTATATAACATTCAAATGATGAAAAGTTGCAATTATCAGTTTAAACAGGTGAAACATGCTCATATTCCTTCTACACATATCCATATTTTGGGTTACAAATGCTTCAATAATAGTCTTTTCATGTGAGGAAGCCTTTTTTTTTTTTAAAGACTATTCTTTGCCATCTGAGAACATTTTATAGCATTTAATGCCAACAAAAACCCAATTTCAGCCACATTGAATTGACCATTAAGCCAGTCAGAGTTAGAGAAGTGGTGTGGATTTAGACCAGGACAAAAATATCATACTTTTATGCATATGTGACCCGCCCCAGATCACAAACTTTCAAAGCAGATTAAACAGTGAAAACTAATCTGATGTGTTTCATCGGATTTAAAATCTTTTATATGTTATCTTTTTCCTGAAAGTTCTGTCATTTTATCCTCAAAATAACTGATAGTTTTGTGTAAATGAGCATACGTGTATGCTTTTTTAATTAAGAGATTCATACAAAGTCTTTTCAAAACCTCCTCTAAAGCAGAGATAAAAAGAACGGCTTCTGAAAAAAAAGGACCTGCTGAGCCTTTTCATCCCTTTTTTCTATCCTGCTCCACTCTCACATCTGTGTTTATTTGCACTTTTTTATGATTTTCTGTTGCTGCTCATAAAAAGGTACTCAGCTAATCCTCAACCAATCCTTTCATCCTGTGTCATTTCAAGCTTCTGCAGAATCATATCTCTTTTCAGAGCTCAGATTGTCCATTTGAAAGAAAGATGGATAAAATAAAGGATGCCTACCTCTTTATTCTGTGTCCTTGAGATGAAAAATGAAAGAAATTGGGTGTTTTCTCCTTGAGGTTCTTCTTGTTTTGAGGATGCTCTTTGCTGTTATGCACAGACTTTGTGATAAGATGGGGTATTTGTAGAGGAATGTGAGGTTTAGGGTGGGGCTGAGATAAAGAAGGGGAGTACACAGGTGGGACTTACCTCAAGACCAGACTGGACTTGTCCCATACGTATGTTTCCCTCTCTTTTTACACCTTAGACCTGCTGTGGAGCTAAAGTAGGCTCTAACAAAATACACCTCAGTGGATGAAACTTTGTTTCTTTCTAGGATTAAGTTTTTATATGGTCAAATAAGTTTAAGCATCAGTCGTCTTTGATCATTGTTGAATTATTGTTTTGCATGGTGGAGACTTTAGTTGAGTCTGTTGTTGGTTGCTAGGGGGAAAAAAGAAAAGGAAATACTTGAGTCATCTGGAAAACATCCCACTTTTCATATGGTCTGAGTCAAATCACCTGTATCTGTACACAGGTGTACACCTACTCCTGTCGAAACTGTGATGACAAATCAAGGCAGACTGATTTAGGAAACCGAGACTTTGTGGGTTTTTGCGTAATATTTTGTGGAGGGTTTCATGGATAATGGGAGGAAAATGAGGCCATGAAGGAGCATGTTGTAAGTGTACCCTCTATTTACACATTCAGAAACACGCAAACAGAGTGACACACTGGTTTTGGATTACATATGTACAAATTTAGATCTGTACTTTCAGGAGTTCATTGATGGGGGAACACCAAATAAGGAAAGGTGTCAACATCAATTAACTCAAACACGTTAATGTTGTTGACATTTTACATGTATATCGACTGTATTTTAGCAGATAGTTAAACTGTAATTCAGTGGCAAAAAACAAATCCATATTCTCAGCAAAAATGAAGATCTATTTCTGCTACCATGCTGTGGCTAACTATTTGGGTTTGATCAGGGTAATTGGATTGGAAACGGAGTAAACAGCATCGTTCTGATCTTTTTGATAAGTCTATTTTACATTTTCTGATCTATGTTATATGTCAAAACAGCTGGTATGTCAGAAAACTTAAATGATTTCAAAACAAATGGAAGATGGTTCCTCACTCTCTGATATCTGTTGTTAGTGAAAAGACCAGCAGGAATTAAAATTATTATTTTTTAAATTGAACATTATCAACTCCACAGATGTTTTGGTGGGTGTCCATTAACCCTAATTGCACCATTCAAACCTACAGATCTTTATTCATACTCTAGTGAGGTAATAGAAGTTATTTATGAATTTGTAGTTGTTGTTTTTTTCCTTTCCATTTTCCACTGTACTGCTGTGTCAATTTCAATTTCTCCCAAGGCGGATCAATAGAGATACATCTTATCTAATCTTTATGAGAATAATGAAGGCCTACATTACAGAGTTAATGTATTTTGATTTCATTGGACTGTACAAGCGTTGCTATTATTGTGTCCACAGTTCAGTCCATCTCCTGTGGGATAAAATAAGATGAGAGATAAGATAAAATAAAATGTATCCCCCTCGAGAGAACTCAAACTGACACAAGTGGTATAGTGTGTGTGTGTGTGTGTGTGTGTGTGTGTGTGTGTGTGTGTGTGTGTGTGTGTGTGTGTGTGTGTGTGTGTGTGTGAGTGTGTGTGTGTGTGTGTGTGTGTGTGTTATTCAAATAAAATAAAATAGAAAATTAAAATTAAATAATATACAATAAACAATCTCTGTGTAAGTAAATCTGCACTATATAGAAGTGCAATGCAGAAGTTTCTGAGGTTATATACATGTGTGCAGTGTTTCAAGGACTTACATAGGAAGGACAGCATCAGTGTTTTTTCAGTGAGAGTGGGAGGTACTGGGAGCTGTGGTGTTGTAGAGTCTGATGGCTAATGGTATGAAAGAGGCCCCCAAGCACTTTGAGGCACATGGCTGGATAATAATATCTTTGAAATGGTCTATACAACTTGAAATACTGACTGTACAAAGGGGATATGGACTGCATTATGGACGAAGAGCTGCAGGGGTTGTGAGTACAGTGCTAAAACTGACCACTATGAGAACAGGAGTTAAGATTAAGATAAGATAAGATTTAGGGGTACCACATTATGGCATAGCTTTTCCCACCTGAGAAAAACACATAACTGCTGTTTTGTAAGTGTTTTTCCTCAATGTATTTTATCTGTGTTACATGTTCCATCCACAGTTTTCATGTATGATGTACAAATGCTGAGGTCGATGTCCTCTCCCAGACACGACAGTCACGTGTGATTTCTTTTGTGTATAGGGTAAAGCCTTTCAATAATAGGGGACTGAACTTTTAAAACTGTAATGCACCGAGATGGAGAACAGTTTCTGACTAAAATTAAATGGCATATTTGATATATTGTCCATCATTTTTTGTGTACATTTGAACTTGTGCAATAAACTAATCTAAGAGGTAATGTATTTTGATTTTATTTGACTGTACAGTTATATTATTCATTTCCTGTGGAGTCCTGTGAGTATTCCTTTCTTTGTATTTTGTGTCTCTGATGTTACTTGATGTCAAAGGACTAAAAGAAAAAGTAAATGATTTAGGTGAAAATTGTGGAAAAAGAGCTCCAGTGACCACTGAATTTGTCATAAAGATTTAGAAAAGGGCTTGAATGAAAGAGTGTCCCCTTTAAAATGATACCAAACACAATATTATTTAATATTGACAAACATCCTGAACATGAGCCTAAACGAAGATATGCACCAGTGTCTAAAATGCTTTTTTTCCAAGTGGGAGGTTAACTTCAACAGCTCATAACTGTAATCCAGCTGTGACTCAGGAAAGGTTATCATACCAAAACATTACAGACATGGATCCTTTCAAAAATTATAACTAACCTTTGCCACCTTGACTGGTACGACAAGTGAAATTGTGGCCTCTGGCCCATTAAACTAAGTTGTTGTTCTTATTATGTCCACAGTCCAGAAGGAGGTAATAATAATAATAATAGCCTAATACATTTTATTTATAAAGCACTTTACAATTCCAAAGGAAAACTCACAGTGCTACAAGACAAACAAAACAAAAACAAAACATAAAACATCAGAAAATAATTAAAATACAAACGACCTATTAAAAATAAATGTTTGTCTCTTGTTAATCCTGTGGGATGAGGTAACGGCAAGGAGTATTTTTAGGTCTGGCCTGAAACGGCAGTTGCAATATTACTACCACTAGATGGCGCACTGCGAGCTCTCATTTGTATCCATTGATGCTATAGTGCACTGCTGGGAGGGGGCGTGGCCTACACGTAAGACGGACCCAGAACGCGCCCAATCGAACGTGACTATCTGGCTTCTAAATTCCACCGCGGACAAATCATCGCTCGAGAATCTTGCGGGGCTCGGTTTGACTCGGCTGCCTACGTCAGACTCTCCGATCACAGAAACGGCCCTGTGTTAAAGTTCCTGGGGGAAGAGTGGAGGGACTCGGACAAACCAAAAAGCTTCAGCTCAGAGGATACATATTTTTACGCCGTTTTCAACCCTGGGAGCAGTATTGCTAAACCAGAAAAACAAGGTTCGTGGAGGGGGAGGGGTTTGGGGGCGTTTAATCTGTTTCATAAGTCTTATATTACATCGCTAACTAGCCGCGGTTCGGTTGTAGCTGCTACGCTAACTAGCATTAGCTCACAGATTGAACGCTGTTTTTAGATTTTTAGCCAAAGCGATATGATTCATGCATTGTGAGTAACTTGATCGTCTCCGTTTCTTTTGTTTTTCCCTTGCTCCTTTTTTAAAAATCTAAAGGTGCAAAAAAACAGAGAAAAACCAAGGTCTCGACTGCCTGAGAACGTCAGAAAATAAAGAAAATGGCGGAGCCGGACAAATTAAACATCGACTCTATAATTCAGCGTCTCCTGGAAGGTGAGCAGGACCAAACCCATCTGTGTAGATACATGCACTTAAAGTAGATTATGTGGCATGTGTTGATTATGGTGGTTAAATGTTTGGCGTGTGTCATATTATATCAGGTAAGTCGAGTTAATGTTGTAGCAGCCCAACATTACTAATGACTGCTTTGCTCCACAGTCAATGGTTAGATTTGGATGATATGCTTGTATTCCTACACATGATTCAGCTACTAATGTTATTTAATCTAGGAGAGATCATTTACAAGCATCTATTTGTGTTTAATTAGAGATATACTGCGAAATCAATGGGCAAATGGGGGAGGAGAGGGATGGTAGTGCAAAAAAAGGGAGGAAAAATCACACGTTTTATGCAAATTACATTTTTGTTATACATCACTGGATTAGGGTTTAAGTTTGTGATTCATGCATAAGCTTTTTTTTCCATCGAGGAGATGTTGCAGTTGAATTTCCTTCTTGTGTCTAGTCTGAACATTTTAATAATGTCATTAGATTGTTACTTAAAGTTCATGTTGTAGCAGCCCTAACATTACTAATGACTGCTTTGCTCCACAGTCGATGGTTAGATTTTGGATGAGAAAGGTTGTATCTCTTACACATGATTCAGCTACTAACGTTATTTAATCTAGGAGAGATCATTTACAACTATATGTGTCTGTTTAATTAGAGATATACTGCGAAATCAAGCGAGGAGAGGGATGGTATGGTAGGACAAATCACAAGTTTAATGCAAATTACATTTCGTCATACATCACTGGATTAGGGTTTATGGTTTGTGATTCATGCAAGAGCTTTTTTCCCATCGAGGAGGTGTTGCAAGACTTCTTGTATGTAGTCTGAACATTTGATAACACTGTGCACGATTGCATTTCAGTATAGAAGTGGTAGTTACTTGTTGATATTTTGCATTTTACCTCTTTTCTTGCCCTCCTTTCCCACACCAGTGCTTCTCAGTTACATGGGTGGCGACTAGCCTGTGTTGTGCTTACTGTTGTTTTTTTGTTTTTTTTTAAAAGGATCTGATTACAAAGTGCAGACACAACCATCAGGCAGAGTGACTTGTTAATGAGGTGTACAAACAAAGATGCTTTGATTGGCACGTTGCTCACTATATAATGTTGTGTTGAGGCTGCAGGGTTTCGGTCGGGCCTTCTCTTTCTGCTGCTGCTGCTGCTGATCTCCTCTCCTGTGTTTGTTATGAAGATATAAGCACAGCAGTGTTTTATTCTCACCTGTTCCCAGTGGGAAAAAAATAACATTTCCATTGTTAGGTTAGCTTTTGAAGATTGATTTCACTATTTTGGGTCCTTTTTTTTGCCAAATTCTTTATCATGTGTGAATGTTTTCTAGTCTTTTAATGAGAGTAAACTCAATATCTTTTGGTTGTGGACTCTTTGATGTCACCTTGAACTTTTGGGGGACACTAATCGAACATTTTCCCCCATTTTCTGATTATTTACGGACCAACAAGCTAACAGATTAGTCGTTAGTAGCAGCACAAATTAGTTAGGAATGGTAGATTTTTTTGTTGTGACTATAAATGGCAGCTACGGTATGTAAAGACTGGCCCTACAAGTGTGACACATACCATTCCTAAGCAGTGGATTTTAAATGTCTGACTGTATACAGTTTGCAGAGACAGATTTGTTATGGTTGGTGCTGTCCGTGTGTGTGTGTGTGTCTATGAGGGAAAACAGGGCTGTTTTATCTGCACATCCACATGATGATTGTGTAACAGGAGCCCGCAGGACATCAAACAGGCGCATAAATCTCTTCAGAATCGACTGTACAGTTCATCTAAAGAGCACAAGAAATAAGGTTGTAACCTCTGTGGTTGTCCTTGCGGGGCAGGTGCAGGTAATTATGTTTGCTTCACACGTAAACCTATGTGTGTGTGTGTGTTTTTTTTGTCCCCCCCCCCCCCCCCTGTGGGAGCGTCGGTATAGAGACAGTTTTGTGTGTGTCACAAGAGGAACATGATGTGCTTTAGTTGGGATGCTTATAGCGTCTGTAAGGTGTAATTCATAACATGCGCCTTTTAGTTACAGGATCAGAACGTGTCTCTGTCCGTAAATGTGGAACGTTTCGGTACAGAGATTTACCCCCCCCCCCCCAACCGCTCCCAGCAGCAAATGAGTGCTTATAAATGAATCTGACCTTTGCCCCTCCTGTTTGTGTGGCTTCTTATATTTATCTATATATATGTATTTATAGGCCCCCGGCTCGATCGGCCTATGTTGAGCTGAGCTGGTGGATGTGATCGGGATTATTGACAAATATGCGTGCGTGAGTGGCAGTCACGGCAACCTGAGGTTTGACTTTGACTGTGAACCCTGACGGCCGCTGGAGTGTTTTTCTACATGGATTGTTATACTTGGGCCGTGATAAGGTTGTCGGCCAAACACAGGAGAAGACAAACAAGCCCGATAGTGGCAGTATTTATATCCTCTTATGTAACTCACAACCTTTTTTTTTTTTTTTTTGGTTGGGTCTGTATTCATGACTTCATTACTGGGAATGACCACTTTTAAAAAAACAACAACTTTTTAATGGCGTATATTGTGTTGATCCACAACAGTAGACTCGACTATAACTGCCTCGCCTGCAGTGCCGCATCAAAAAAAAAAAAAGATTGATAAATTATTCCACACTGTCTCCGACTCTCCGTCTTTCCTGTCTGTCTGTCTGTGTGGAAAAAAAACAACGTAACCCTCCTGCTCTCCAACCGTGTTTTGAGACCAAACCAATTAAACGTGTTTGAGATCGAGAGCCAGTTTCAATTGGATTACCTACATAGATCTAGAGCTGAGTGAACTCTGGGAACATGTTTTTGTGTGTGTGTGTGCGTACGTGTGTGTACGTGTGTGTTGCTAATAGCTGTCTGAAGAGCGTGACATCACATGAGCCCAGCCGGAGCAGCCTACACCGAGTCAGTCAGGAGCGTCGGACCAAACCAACTGTTGATTTTCAGAGCGCTGCCCCCCGCCCCACACGACCCCCGAAACCCCGCCGGCTTTTCTGTTGCCCTGGTCCAGCTCAGCTCTTTGTTTTCAGCTCCCTGATCAGCACACAGCCTCTTTTTTTTTGTCTGTACCCCTCATGATAAGCTCACTGTTTCCCACTGGCTATGTGGCTAACTTTGGAGTAAGCTCTGTCAGGGCTTAGCCTTCTGTAATCCTGGTTTAAAGTGACAAGCAGCGCCGCAGTATTTATACCTACTTTCCCCCCTGTTTAGGACCTCGCTTTTAGTCGTCTCTTCAGGGACAGTCAGTGCCATTTATTTGTTAATTTATTTATTTTTTATGTCCCATTTTATTTGACTTCTACTTCTCTCTCTGTCTCTCCAAATGCTTTACGCAAGCGCTGTTGAAACGGGATTAGTTTGTTTGAGAGATGTTGGGAAGGGAAGTTTTAGGTGTGTGTGTGTAATAAAAATAATGTGATGATATGATATCTTCAAGTTACGGCTTGTTGTTTGGACCAAAGCGTGATCGGCACGCCTGTTTCCACGTCTCTAAAACAATCTGTTATCTTGTCACAATAAATGGGAAGACGCTGTGTTAAAGTAACAGATTCAAATATAGACAGCGAAATATATAAATGTATGTGTGTGTAAATATAAATACATAGAAAGGACAGCAACGTTTCTTTAGATAAACAACAAAATAATAAGCATTCAGTGTTTGAAAGGGTTTAGGATGAATAAACACTTTGCTAAGTGTCTTTTATATGTTCTCTTTTAACCTTTTCTTTTTTCTTTTCTGCTCTGTAGCACTTTGAGATTGTTGAAATGTAAAGTGCAATACAAGTTAAATTTATTATTACTTTTTTTTTATCTTGACACAATTAATGAGAAGTCGACATATAGAGCTGCAACTAATTATTCTTTTCATTATTGATTAATATGTTTATTTTCTCAATTAAGTACTTTAGTAGTTTGGTCCAAAAAATGTTAAGAAAATGGAGAAAATTGTGCTTTTTTTGTCCCGACTAGTAGTCTACAACTTAAAATATTAAGTTTATTGTCATATAGGACAAAAGAAACCAGGAAATATTCACATTTGAGAAGCTGGATATGAAAATCTGACAAAAACATATAATAAATTACCAAAATAGTTTAGGATTAATTTAATAGTTAACAACTCAATAAAAATTATTAACCTGCATCTAGCTGTGAGATTTAGATTCTCATTTAAAGTTTCAAATCTATTTAATACATACAGTGAAACAAAGAGCAAAAGAAATGGAATAAATAACTAATCATAGCTCAGAAACACATGAGAACAATTAAAAAGGCAGCCGTTAAAAAGAAGGACCAGTGCTATACTGATATTTAATTTAATCCACCTTTATCTCAAAGATTTGCTGTTTTTAATTAATGTGTTTTATTTATTTGGATCTTTTAGCTCTGTGATTAACCCAAGAGTCCGTCTCTCTCCTTTATTCATCAAGATTTCAGACACTTAACTACAGTTACGAGAGTTACGAGATGGTAGTTGTTTTTTTAAAATATGGAGCATTGCATTGTGGGATTGTTTGCAGAAGGTAGTGTTCATGGACATTACCGTATTTAAGGGCACTGAAATGTTCCATAGTGGAGATATTTACACACTCAGCGTTCGGACACTCAGATAAAATGGCGGAGGGTAAATGAGTGATTTCAGTCCGGTGTGATAAGTTGTGTAGATGTGATTTTTTTTTTTTTTAAATTGCATTATCAACATTTTTGTGTAGTTAAATAACTGCTCTGATATGTCGAATCAAAGGCTCGCTGTCCGCATGGTTCCAACAAATGAATGAAAACCTGTCACAAATGTTTTCTTCTTCGCTCTTGCACAGTTTTTACCGCAGACTCACAGTTTGGAGGATTATAGCCTCAAAATGATATCATGATATTTTAAGGAAATTTGCAATATTATGACGATACATAGGAAAAAAAAACACTGAACGACCTTTTATCTGTGATTATAGCTTGAAAACAAAATAAAGGGCGTTTTCCATCCTTTTCCAACGAGCTGCTGTCTCTGATGACGGACTGCCTAATTCGAAATGTGGATCTATTGCTTTGATCCATTTACCTCAAGTCAGGGGTTAGCCACTGATCGCAATACCAGTTGATTAAAAAAACTCATTTAACTGTATTTTGCACGTACAAACCAAGGTTATTATAGTTTTGAAATGTTCTTTTTATTTTAATTTAGTTTTTCAGTTTGCTTTTTTATTTCAGTTTAGTTTTAGTTAGTTCAACAAGTGATTTAGTGGTTTTAGTTTAGTTTTATTTTGAAGGAGTTTACTAGTTTTTAGTTTAGTTTTATTTTGAAGGAATTGACTAGTTTTTAGCTTAGGTTTTATTTTGAAGGAATTGACTAGTTTTTAGTTTAGTTTTATTTTGAAGGAGTTGACTAGTTTTTAGTTTTATTTTGAAGGAGTTGACTAGTTTTTAGTTTAGTTTTATTTTGAAGGAGTTGACTAGTTTTAGTTTGGTTTTATTTTGAAGGAATTGACTAGTTTTTAGTTTTGGTTTTATTTTGAAGGAATTGACTAGTTTCAGTTTAGTTTTTATTTAGTTTTAGTTTTTCAGGTATTAAGAGAAAGCCTTGACTTTCTAGTTGAAATTTCCGACTGGGAACTCGACTGGAACGCACCATAAGTCAAATGGTTGCTGTTTACACTACAGAGAGATAAACATGTCTTCTCTACCCTAACCCTCAGACGATGAGAGAGGAGAGAGAGAGAGAGTGTGTAATCTCACTGTCTTTATTTTTATATACTGTTGTGGGGACACTAGTTTTAATGAATGGATTTCTAGCTAACGATGATTAGTTTTATCTACCTTTTGCTCATTTGGTATTTAAAAGCAGCAGCGTAGAAAAAATCCTGAAAATCAATCCTATAAAAAACCATCTGATCTGCTCACATCCAGCCGCCATGACATAAAACCTCAGAGAGACAGTCGGAGGCTCTTCTGTCTCCACGTTAAACTGCCTGACGATACCGTTAAGAAGAGATTCCTTCTCATTAGCAGAGGTTGGTTCCCGCTCGTGTCGGAGCCGCTCCGCCATGAAGCAGCAGCAGCAGCAGCAGCAGCAGCAGCACATGTAGGAATGGGGGCGTGATTGATTTTTGTCGGTGATGCAAAACAAAAACAAAAAAGCAGATACCAAAAAGTCCCGTCAGCAGCAGCAGGAGCAGCGTTGTTGCATAATTAGGCCGCAACACACACACACACACACACACACACACACACACACACACACACACACACACACACACACAGTCACACACACAGTCACAGTAATATAGTCTCATTGCATTGCGTCACGTCCACGCCCGCCGTTGGCATGTCGATGGGTAAATATTTTTGATCTGAATTGCTCTGCTGGAAGTTAAGTCATGTAGCCATACCCATACAAGTCCCACCTTTATTTTATTTTTTTATTTTTTTATAGCATTAAAGCCGTGACAACACATATTTGATGTAATGTGGGATTTTGGAATAAATTTGTCACACGTAGATTGGATTATTTTAATCAAATCTTTTTATCATTATGTGTGACTTCGCTCCGTGTGTGTATGTGAGTGTGTGGAAGTTTAAGGAGAGGTTTGAATTATTTTTATTTTATTCCACATAAAAAGAAGAAGAAATACACAATATGAAGAAATATACATTATACAAGTTTAACATTGAGATTGAGGAAAGAGAACACGCTGCTACTTATTTCTTTACTTTTAGGTAATTATGTTGTGTGTCTCCGCCTTTTATAGATAGATATAGAGAGATAGGTAGGTAGGTAGGTAGGTAGGAAGGTAGGTAGTTAGATAGATAGGTAGGTAGTTAGATAGGTAGGTAGGTAGGTAGATAGGTAGGAAGATAGATAGGTAGGTAGGTAGGAAGGAAGGAAGGAAGGAAGGAAGGTAGATGGGTGGGTGGGTGGGTAGGTAGGTAGGTAGGTAGTTAGTTAGATACTTTATTGTCTCCGAAGGGAAATGTGTCTTGGGCTCTAAGTGCTGAGACCGCCGCCGCCATAGTTAAAAGAATATAAATGTAGTTTATTTATACAGCCCTTTACAACAGTCCTCTCGGTGTACCAACGTGCTTTTATACAGCAGGTAATAAATAAAAAGAGGAATAAATAAAAACAATTAAAAACAATAAAATAACAGTGAAAGCAATAAAATACAACAAAACGAATAAAATAAAATAAAATAGGATAAAAGTGTCATACTACTGGGTGTTAAAAGCCATCCTAAAAAAAAGTAGGTTTTGAGCCTGGACTTGAAGAGGCCCAGGTCAGTAATAGTACGCATCTCGGCGGGGGGCTTATTCCAGAGCC